>NW_026891195.1:0-25919 GCF_015708825.2 Lethenteron reissneri | reverse complement strand
AGCTCTTTTTCACACGTGCGATGGGGGGTCAGAAAGTCACAAATCTAGAATTACATCGATATTGCTCGTCCGTCGAAATCTCATCCCATCAACACCTCGCGTGGAGTTTGTACATTGAAATCCCCCCACCACCCTGGAGCGCAGCCGGTCTCCGACGAATCTCAGAAAGTCGAGCGGGAGTTTTGAGCCTGGACAGTACTCGGATGCACCTTCGCTTGGCTCCGCGAGCTCGCGGGTCGATTGCAGAAACGACCTCTCCTCCCCCCGATCCCCAAGATTCCTACAATTGGGCGCACTCCGCGAGCGCCAATGACCACGTGGCCCCTCGTCATGAATAGTGATGCACAGCAGATGGTGAGATGATTTAATCCGTGTTCCGGGCTAACGTGTTGTTTGAAGAAATGTGACCTCTCTCTCTCCTATTCTCTCCTCCTCCTGCCCCTCCGTCGCGGGCGGCAAGATGCCCCGGTGTTTTGCACATGAAGACCGCCACCTTCACGAGGGGGGTGGGTGGCGTAGCGGGGGGGGGGGCTGACATTATCTCGTGTGTGCGAGAGGGCAGAGCCGGTGCCGTTGAGGTTCCTGGGTTCAACTCCCCCTGGGGCTCTCCGCGCCCCCCCCCCCCCCCCCTGGATGAAAGCGGCCGGACTTTTGTAAAAGCGTTCCCTTCGGTGACGTGCGCCAAGCGTCCGGTTGGCTGTGCGGAATGTAACCCGCGTGGACATCGGCCGTGCACTTAATGCAGCTGCTGAGCTCAGCTCCGAGGGGTTATTTGAGCTGCGAGGCGTGGTGGGGAATTCGCGGTCTCTGAAACGGACCCTGACAGGGTATCAGCCGGAGGTGGTAGGGTTGCCACTTGTTCTGGCTTTCTCAGGATTATCCTCTTGTTTTTTTTACGCGTTTTATTTGTTTTTATGTGACTGACCAGGAACATCTGCAAGTCTTCTCAGATCATTAAAAGTCCTCGGTTTTTTGTCAGTTAATTTTGATGTCTATCTGTGAGTGTGTGTGTGAGAGTTGCGGAATAATTCATCGCTCGAGTCACAATGTATTAATCCATAGTTTTCTACCCCCGCCACCGCCCCCGTGATGTAAGAGGCACTCCTTCCCGCGACTCTCCTGCTGCCGTGTTTGTGCCTCAGAGGTGGCAACCCTGGGCAGACAGCCGCCTGCGATGTCACTTCCGTGCCGTTCCACAACATGGTCCACGTTCCGTCTGTGTGTGTGTGTCCGCCGTGTGTGTCCGTGTGTGTGGGGGGGAGCAGTGGTGTAGCGGTTAGCGCGCTGCGCTGTGAACCTGGCGACCCGGTGACGATTATCTGAACCGGTCCTGGGCCTCACCTAGGAGGACTCAGGCTCAAATGAGTACCTGGTGCGATGTGTGAGCATCGCCACTAGGGAGGCAAAAGCGTGGTGTTGGCCACCCACCCCTCGTGTGCCGTGACGGCCTTCATAGGTATTCGCTAACAGCACTTGCCCCAACAGTCTGTTAAGGCTACGCGGGGGGTCTGTGTGCGGGATAAATGTCTGAATTCTTAGTTCTGTGGTCAGTGCAGCGGTGGTATGAAGTTGTGCGCATCTGTGAAGAAGTGCTTTATATCTCATCGGATTCCTCCAGTGTAAATGCAGATTCTGACGTGTCATTAGTGACAGAATTTAGTCCGCGGTGACAAAGGCACCGTCAGGAAGTGTTGACAATAACTGTTATTCATAAAATCCCTGTCGCAATCATCTCCCGTTCTGCATCTTCCCTGGATGACTTTGGATTCCCTCGGGTCGTCTCTTGTCCCAAGTTCGCGAATCCCTCCCTCACTTCAAGAAGCGTGCCCAACTCTCATCCTCAATATCTACACGTCTTCTTCGAACGCTGGGGAGCCGGAAAAGCCCCTCTCTGTACCAGCGTGGACGGCACCCTCGTGTTCACCTTCTGAAGCGCTCGCTCGTCACCGTGGCGTGCGCGATGACCACCACCACCACCACGTGACGTTTCTTTCGTGTTGTGCGCGGCGCATTTAGCGCCACAGCGCGTGGATTTGTAGTGTTGGTTATTTGCCTGCTGGTTGCTGCTGGCGGCAATAAAAGTTTAAAAAGTAAAAAAAGTCTCTGTCTCGTGGGGGATGAATCGGCGGCGCTGTGAGCACGGGACGAGGTCGCACGGGTGGAGGGAAAGTGTAAAAGTGGGCAAAGAATCACGGAGAGAGAGAGAGAGAGATGCCTTCTCGGAAGTGGCGCCGAGAGACGGCACTCGGAGCACGCGGATTCGAGAGGTGCGCGCGGGGGCTTTAAACTGAACATCGTTCAAACACCGGGAGGGCTGAGCGGGCTCGGAGTGAGAGGACAGCTTCGCCGGAAGGGGCCATGGTCGAGACACGACGCGTCCCCGTGGAAGTTCGTCGCCGGGGAGAGGAAGCGATGGAGTCAGCTTCATTCAGCAGTGGATTAGACAACGGTTCATGATGGTGATGACGGTGATGACGGCGATGATGGTGATGACGGTGATGATGGTGATGATGGTGCTGACGGTGATGATGTGATGACGGTGATGATGGTGATGATGGTGATGATGATGGTGCTGACGGTGATGATGGTGATGACGGTGATGACGGTGATGATGGTGATGATGATGGTGCTGACGGTGATGATGGTGATGACGGTGATGATGGTGATGATGGTCTTTGCGGAAGTCCGCATTCTCGTACGTGGCGAGATGTTGACTACCTCGCCTGGTATGAAGGAGGTCGTGGGTTCGATCCCGACACTGACGCCTGCTGTATATTAGGAGTTTGCGTGTCTCTCTCTCATCATCACCACGGTGGCTAGGAGATGTTAACTACCTCGCCTGGTATGCAGGGGGTCGTGGCTTCGATCCCGACACTAACGCCTGCTGCTGCTGTATATTTGGAGTGTATTTGTCTGCTATAAATATCCACGCGACGATAAGCCCATGTCGTTGAGCTATCATTTGTGATGGCCACCTCGCCTTTGAGAAACGAGCTGCATTGCTCAGTCGGTCTCACCTAATTTGAGTTGTACACGCGTGAGGAGGACCCGTTTTTCCAGTCGTGTCATCTCCGCCTGCGCATGCATCACGCAACCTCGGGTGACGCCTACAATGTGATCACGGGTAATCGGGGAGCGCGGTATCGGAAGCCGCTGTCCAGAAACGCGATCCGCCCAGGAGGCGATCCGTCGACGCCGCCGCCGCTTAAGTGGCCTCTGACAATGCGGACACTTGTTTTCCACGCGCCCGTGGTGGTGGCGGTGGTGGCGGTGGTGTTGGTGGTGGCGGTGGCGGCGGTGGTGGCGGTGGTGTGGTGGTGGTGGTGGCGGTGGTGTTGGTGGTGGTGCTGGCGGCGGTGGCGGTGGCGGAGGTGGTGGCGGTGGCGGCGGTGGTGGCGGGCGTGGCGGCGGTGGTGGCGGTGGTGGGTGGTGGCGGCGGCGGCGGTGGCGGCGGTGGCGGCGGCGGTGGTGGTGGTGGTGGTGGCGACGGTGGCGGCGGCGGTGGTGGCGGTGGCGGTGGTGGTGGTGGTGGCGGTGGCGGCGGTGGGGCGGTGGTGGCGGTGGGCGGTGGTGGTGGTGGTGGCGGCGGTGGCGGGGTGGTGGTGGTGGGGTGGTGACGGCGGTGGCGGCGGTGGTGGCGGTGGCGGTGGTGGTGGTGGTGGCGGCGGTGGCGGCGGGGTGGCGGCGGTGGGCGGTGGTGGGTGGTGGCGGCGGTGGTGGCGGTGGTGGCGGTGGTGGCGGTGGTGGCGGCGGTGGCGGCGGTGGCGGCGGGGTGGCGGCGGTGGCGGTGGTGGTGGCGGTGGCGGCGGGTGGTGGTGGTGGTGGTGGTGGTGGGGCGGGTGGTGGTGCGGGGGGTGGCGGCGGTGGTGGTGGTGGCGCGGTGGTGGTGGGTGGCGGTGGTGGCGGTGGCGGCGGTGGTGGGGGGTGGCGGTGGGGTGGTGGTGGCGGTGGTGGTGGCTGTAGCTTTGGGTGCCCAAACCGCACCGTGCCTCGAGCTCCCGTTCGGCCGCAACTCTCTCGGCAATGATTTATCAGCGCGTCGCGTTCATCTCTACGTTGCTGGAATGTCGTAGAGACGGGCGCATGGGGATCTACGGTTGAAATGCGCCTTTCGAATGTAAAATAGTATTTTATTTATTATATGACTATCAATTGGTACAAATAACAGTGTAGGGTTGTTATACATAGTCGTACCTTGAGCTCTAGTGGCAGTGCCTTACACCGATGATCCCTCACTCCATGCCATTCACCACTCCCATGCCCCCCTCTCTCTAGCCCCACAGCCCCGTAGCGTGGCGCGGGGAGGGGAGAGGCTGGAGGGGGCTGTACGGGCTGGAGGGGGCTGGTTGGGGCTGGAGGGGGCTAAGCCCCCCACCCCAGCTGAAGGCGCTGGGCCCCCCCCCGCTTCTAGATTCCTTAAAACGCTGCGAAGCAACACGTGCGTCGCAGCGTTCCCACGTGCAGGGAGCGTTGACCGTTTCATGTTTATTTTTGGGGGGGGGGCGAATCGCTGTGTAAGTAAAATGTGTGTCGCGAACTCTCCTCCACCCGACACAGTCGATTAATAAAGCTGCCGATGTCTCACTGCTTCAGCAGCACCGCCAGCAGTGTTGTTGTTGTTCTTGTTATACGAGAGCGACCCACACGGCTGCTCGTGTCGAGCGCTACCACCAGAAATATCTGGCACCTTCCCGAAGGCTGGCAAAAGCGGTCACACGACTAAAAATCAATTACAAATCATAACATTGGTGGCCTAAAGCCCACCAACGTGTTACATCTTTTACCGTTTGTTTAAAGTTTAACAGAAACTTGGCACCGTTAACCCCTCCCCCTCCTCCTTTCTCTCTCTCTGCGCAGCGGGGCATTGTCCGTGGGCCATCAGCGGCGGCGTGTGCTGCGCCTCGTGCCCGGGGTCAATAGGGTCACGGCTCGGGGTCACGGCTCGGGGTCACGGCTCGGGGTCACGGCACGGGGTCACGGCTCGTGGTCACGGCGGGGGTCACGGCTCGGGGTCACGGCGCGGGGTCACGGCGCGGGGTCACGGCTCGTGGTCACGGCGGGTCACGGCGCGGGTCACGGCTCAGGGGTGGCGGAGAAGTCCCTCGCGATGCCCTCCCCGTGCCACGCTGGCGAGGAGAATGTTGACTGCGGTCTACAGGAAGGTCGTGTTTGATCCCGTGCATGGCGCCTGCTGCTCTATGTTTAGAGTTTGCGTGTCTCTCTCTCTATCATCATCACGGTGGCTAGGAGATGTTAACTTCCTCGCCTGGTGTACAGGAGGTCGTGGACTCGATCCCGACCCTGACGCCTGCTGCTGTGTATGTGGAGTTTTGCGGTATTTTTCTCTCCGTGATCGTGTGGATTTTTCTCCGGGTCGCCGGGTTTTTCCCTCCAGGTTTAGAATCAACATCGTGCGTTTAGAGTATCTGGCCGCTATAGATGTCCACACGACGAGCCGCTTCATTGAGGTGTCAGTGTGGCCAGGTCGCTTCTGCAAAATAACGGTGTCGCTCAGTGGACCCCACCTGGTAAGATTTTAAAAAATAGTTTCGTTTCGTTTGCAGAGCTCCGTCTGTCCTTCCCCCACCTTCGATTAGCACGATTGGCTACGTACGGTGCGAAAGAAGTCCAGCGTACATGCGTACACCTCAGCCTGGAACAGTGCGGAGACGCTGCCCCGAGGGTGATCTCTCTGCTTGCCTACGATGGCAGCAGCGCTGCGTTCTCGAGGAGCGCGACGCCAATGTTGAGATGTGCTGCTGGTCACGACGAGAGAGGGCTTCAGCAGAGGGAGAGAGTTCGAGTCGCTGGTAAATCCTCCTCCTCCGTTGGAGGAGCGCAGACCACAGGGGGTTATTATAGGAACCAGGGACGGTTTCTTCATTAGGGCGATTGGGCGACGCACCACCAATGTCATTCAACCACAGAGTCACGCTAGCCGTCACTGTGCCTCTGGATATAGTCCAATCAGCGTCATGTCACGTTCTGTGGAGTACCGCCTCTTTTTGGGCGATTTCCCTCCGGCTGAGAATCGCCCCGAGTGGCCCCATAGACTTACATTCAAAGATGTTTGTTTTCGAACGGCGGGCGCTGCAATGCATTCTCTACGGCTTCCGGGAGGGCTCGCCCTAACGTGCTTACGTCATCATACGTGCTTACGTCATCATACGTAAGCACGTTTCAGTCAACAATATTATTTGTCGCCACCTAGTGGAATCTTTAATAAAGAAACTGAGTGGATTGTAATAATAGTGAGTATAGAAACAAGATGTATTGTAAGAGTCACTTTATTTTTCATTAATATTAAAGAAGTGAAGTTGCCTTTACATGCTTAAGCTGTTAATGTATCCATTGCATGGGTGGACCTTATCCTTATCAATCATCCAGACATTTGCCCCCCCGAGATTTTGCAGGAGCCGCCACTGGGTCACGGCACTCGGCGATTCTCTCGTTCAAGTCACGCAGGTAGACAAAGCCGTAGATCGCGACTTTTCCATCGCCACGCGAGCCATCGTCATCAGGTGCGGGACAGCAGCAGCAGCAGGAGGACTGCTGACATATAGGAGATAGAGCCGCTGCTGCAGCTGCTACTGCTGCTGCTGTTACTGCTGCTGCAGCTGCTACTGCTGCTGTTGCAGCTGCTGCAGCTGCTACTGCTGCTACTACTGCAGCTGCTGCTGCTGCTACTGCTGCAGCTGCTGCTACTACTGCAGCTGCTGCTGCTGCAGTAGTAGCTGCAGCTGTTGCAGCTGCTGCAGCTGCTACCGCTGCTGCTACTACTGCTGCTGCTGCTGTCGCTGCTGCTGCTGTTACTACTGCTGTTGCAGCTGCTACTGCTGCTGCTACTGCTGAGCTGCTGCTGCTACTGCTGCTGTCGCTGCTGCTGCTACTACTGCTGCTGCTACTTTACTGCTGTTGCAGCTGCTGCTATTGCTGCTACTGCTGCTGCTACTGCTGTTGCTACTGCTGCTACTGCTGCTGCTGCAGCTGCTGCTTCTGCAGTTGCAGCACAAGTAGCAGCAGTAGCAGCAGCAATCTTCAAGGGTGGGTCGGTGGTGATTGGCTTAGAGCTGGAGGGGGGAGTGGCTTAGAGCTGGAGGGGGAGTGGCTTAGAGCTGGAGGCGAGTAGCTGAGAGCACGTGGTGCACAGCACGTGTTGCAAAACACGTGCTACCGCTCCAGCTGTTGCTACATCCACGGAGGGTGACCCACAGATACAACTCCCGCCCGGCCGCCTTTGTCTCTCTCAGCGCCACACGCAGGTACAGGCTGCTGTGCTGCTGCTGGAGAGATCAGCTGTAGGTGCCAGGCTAGGTGCGCGTATCTCTAGAAGAAGAAGACGTGTCTATAGATGTGGCACGTGTCTCTAGATGTGTAGTTTTCGTCACTGCGAGTATCCACAATCGGTGGTGTTATTCTGTGAAGTTGTTGTTACTTATGTTGACCCACGTGACTTCACCGAGTAGAGTAGGTGCACGTACAGGCTGTCAAGCAGCACGTGCAGTAGGCCTCGGCAAGGTAAGGTAATTCTAGATTTGAAGTTTCGTGACTGCAATGATTAATATTCTTAGGTTTTTTCGATAAAGTCACGTAGGTAAAAACATTAAAAAGTAAAATAAAATAAAAATCACGACGTTTCGGAGGCAACACAAGCTTCCGTTTTCAGGTGGTACCGTCACAGCCACGACAGCTGTATCAAGTAAATGAGAGATTGCAGAGCTACCACTCCGTTTATATAATGGTTATATAATGGTTATATAAACGGAGTGGTAGCTCCTACAATCTCTCATTACTTGATACAGCTGTCGTGGCTGTGACGGTTCCACCTAAAGACGGAAGCTTGTGTTGCCTCCGAAACGTCGTGATTTTTTATTTTATTTTTTAATGTTTTTACCTACCTGGTGACTTTACCGAAAAAACCTAAGAATAAGGTAAGGTAATTTACCCTTGTTACGGGTACAAGGGGTCAAGGTAAAGGGTAAAGATGTCGACATGCCAAGGGGTAAAGGTCAAGTGTGCAGGGTAAAGGTCGCTAGGAAGAGTTGCCCGGTAGGGTACAGGTAGCGTGAAGTATTACACGGTAAACACGGCGCCTTGTTTAGCGCTAGAAGCTCCGTGGCGCAGTCTGTGGCCTCCGTATAATAAGTAATATTTGTAAAAACTTTTTTTAAACACGCTTTTATTAAATGTACTACTAGTAATGGCAGAACTCCCCAACGTAAGGGACCGTGGCCAATTACAGCCAACGTCAGTTGAGCGTGGACAATTAGACCCAAGCCGAAACATAACATGTAAAAAAATGTTTCAAAATATGTTTTTTTTTATTTTTAATGATAGAATATCGTGTTGTCATCAGTGTGACATAAGTATACCAAGTTCGCAGTCGATGTCACATTGGGAAGTGGGTTAAAATTGAGTTACAAGATTTGAAGATACAACAACAACAGACAGAGTGAGTTCAAAGAAAGCGTGTAATTGCAATCATCGAGAATATTCTATATGTATAAAGCGTTCTACCTTAAAGCATTTACCGTTATAGACCTTGTTCATGTCGTAGTAGTTCCCCAGTAATTACCCTGTAATCGGGTCATTTGTATGGGCTAAGGGTAAAAGGTAGGGTAGAGTGATGTATTGTGGTAAGGTAGAAGGTAAGGTAAAGGTAGAGTAAAGGTAGGCTCGTTGGTGTTGACCTTTTACCTGTTACCTTACCTGCTAAAGGGTAAAGATAAGGTAGAGTGATTGTATTGTGGTAAGGTAAAAGGTAGGTAAAGGTAGGCTCGTTGCTTTTACTTTGAAATTTACCTTACCTTGCCGAGGCCTACGTGCAGTGAAACCCTGGATTGCGATTAACTTGGTCTCGAGTGTTTTGCAAGATAAGCAATTAAAACAAATATATGATCAACCAGCGAGGTCTTGCAATAGGAGAAGTTTCATTGTTAAAGTCGCACAAACAGATCCCAGTGAGCTCAGAGATGGCAGTGGTTCCGTTAGTGACAGTGAAAGACGGCCTACACAATAACCATCCTCCTCCTCCACTCCTCCTCTCTTCATCTCCACGATTACATTTAATGGATACATTTGATTACTTTACATTTAAATACAAATTTAAAAAAGGTACAGTATTTTGTAATGTCATCATGGGACCTCCTTTGCCAGTACCAAAATATACTAATAGGTTTTTTTTCCCCTTTTTTTTCTGGCAACAAAACTGACACCTTTAGCAAGGTTAATGTAAGCATGATGCCTTGCTAAAGGTGTCAGTTTTGTTGCCAAAAAAAAGGGAAAAAAACCTATTAGTATATTTTGTAATGAATCATTTTTTATATGAATATTTTTTGGGTTGTGAAACGAATCGTCTTGAGTTCCCATGATGTCTTATGGGGAAGTTCGCTTTGATACACGAGTTGCCTTGGATTACGAGCACGTTTCAGGAACAAATTATGCTCGCAATCCAAGGTTTCACTGTACTAGTAATCAATGCTCGATTGGTTTTTAACATAAATCGATTCTTCTACCGTTCAACAAAGGGGGGCGATTCTATGACTCAGTGATCGATATGTATCGATTATCGATTGTGTTGTGCGGGGAGCGGTGGGTGTAGTGGTCAGCGCTGCGTCGCGCTACGAACCCGGCGACCCGGGTTCGATTCCCGCTCACGGCCAACACCGTCAGTGGAGATTATCGGAAACCGGTCCTGGGCCTCCCTAGGTCGACTGAGCCTCAACTGAGTACCTGGTGCGGTGTGTAGTAGTGAACATCGCTAGCACTGGGGAGACAA
The DNA here is from genome assembly GCF_015708825.2 of Lethenteron reissneri. NCBI lineage: Eukaryota > Metazoa > Chordata > Hyperoartia > Petromyzontiformes > Petromyzontidae > Lethenteron > Lethenteron reissneri. The sequence continues at coordinate 16,141 of NW_026891195.1, read as the reverse complement.
AGGCGGCCGGGCGTGGTGCTGGCCACCACCCCCTCGTGTGCCACAGTGCCGGTAGCCTTCACAAGTGCTGCTGCTGCTACTCGCTAACAGCACTTGCCCCTGCAGTCTGATCCTGACCCTGACGACGGCTGCTGTGCTGCTGCTGTAGCTGCTGTATGTTTGAAGTGTGTGTCTCTCTGTCTCTCTGCCAGGTGCCCCTCAGAGCACGACGAGATGCAGGAGGAGGTGGAGGAGGCAGAGCAGGAGATGAGGGGGGCTGGAGGTGGCGACCCTCAGAGAGGAAGGGGAGGAGGTAGTGAAGATGCCTGGGCCAGGATGTGGGCGGGTTGGGGAGGGTGGCGTGGGCTTGCCGGGGAGGGGGCCTTGTGCTCCTATGATGGTGATGGCGGCGGTAACTATAGCGGTGGTGGCTACGGTGGTGGGGGGAGGTGGCGGCGGTAACTATGGTGGTGGTGGTGGCGGCTATGGTAGTGACTATGGTGGTGGTGGCGGTGGTGGTGGTGGTAGTGGCTATGATGATGATGGTGATCCCACGATCGATGACGTGCTACAGAGACTCCAGCAGGTGCAGTGGGGAGATGTAGGAGGAGGGAGGAGGTCTGGTGGAGTTGAAGGAGGTGGAGATGGAGGAGGAGGTGACGGATCTGGTGGAGCTGAAGGAGGAGGAGGAGGTGGAGGAGGTGACGGATGGTGGAGCTGAAGGAGGTGGAGATGGAGGAGGAGTTGACGGATGGTGGAGCTGAAGGAGGAGGAGGAGGTGGACGATTGGGCCAGGATGTGGGCTGGTTTGGGAGGGTGGAGTGGGCCTGGCAAGGAGGGCGTCTGGTGGCGCTATGATGGCGATGACGGTGGTGCCACGATCGATGAGGTCCTATGGAGACCCCAGCAGGTGCAGAGGGGAGACGTGGGAGGAGTGACGGATCTGGAGGAGCTGAAGGAGAAAGTGAAGAGAAAGTGAAGGAGAACGTGAAGGAGGTGAAGGAGGAGGACAAGAAGGAGAGCTCCAACAGCAGCAGGTGGTGAGTGTGGTGGTGAGTGTGGTGGTCAGTGTGGTGGTGAGTTTGGTGGCTAGACCTAGGGGAGGCGGACCACCGCTGACCCGGTGGTCCCTGACCACTGGCCCGTCCGGACCTGGCCTTCCCCTCACAAGGACATCAGGCCGAGGGAACCTCAGGGTCCTAGCCCCACGACCACTGGCACCGCACTGAGCCCCGGCCCTCAGAAGGATGTCGGCGGCTTGGGGTCCAGGGTCTCTTCTTCTTCTTGGTTCTTTCGGTAAAGTCGTCACGTAGAAGGGAAATAATAAAATAAAAATAAAACATAATAAAATAATTCTCACGATGTTTCGGCCACAACGCAAGCAGCCGTCCTCAGGTGAAGACAGACCTGGTCTTCACCTGAGGACAGCTGCTTGCGTTGTGGCCGAATCGTGGTCTTCATCTGAGGACGGCTGCTTGCGTTGTGGCCGAAACGTCGTGAGAATTGTATTTTATTATGTTTTATTTTTATTATTTTATTATTTCCCTTCTATGTGATGACTTTACCGAAAGAACCAAGAAGATGAATCCCTGCTGCAGTCACGAAAGCTTTACATCGAAAGGTCTTCTTCTTCTCCAGGCGGTTTCTTCGGCTTCGGCTTGAGACGGACTGCCTCGCGCTCTCAGGGACCCGCCTTATATACTCTCCCTCCCTGAGGGGCGGGGCTCTGGGGGATCGTAGCAGCCCCCAGCCCCCCCTCCCCTCAGAGGGGTTCCAACCGCCGTTGGCCCGACTGGTCCGGACCGGTTCCTACCCCTCCCCCCCCCTGGTTGTGACGCGCGTGTGTCCATCATGGCCGCCACGCACGTGCTGTGTGACGGCCTTCGAAGCCAGCTAGAGATTTCCTCAGAATCTCATTAGCAAACCCCGCCCCCCCCCTCTTCTCTTTTTTTTGGGTTTTTTAAATGACCTTTTAAGGCTTATCTCCTTGCCTGGTGTGGTTTGTGGAAGGCAGCTGCTGAGGGGTGAGGGTGGTTGTGGCGTGTTCGTTTGTGCCTCATGCTGCACCCCGATTGATTTTAAGAAAACAAATATTGGCAGAATTATTCCTAATCTCAATTTTGGAAAAAGGCCGATATATACAACATGGTGGTGAGCGCGGTGGTGAGTGCGGTGGTGAGTGCGGTGGTGAGTGGTGAGCGTGGTGGTGAGTGAGTGTACACTGAGTCTGTGTTCATGTTAAACTTGTATAGCGAACTGGCAGATGTTGATTTTCTCCCTGTCCCCTTCTCTCCCCACTCTCCTTCCAGCTGACTCACTGCCCAGTGAGTCAACCCGTGACCATCTCCCCCCAGGGGGATCACTCCCTGCGAATGTTCCACCAGGCGCCTGGCAATCACCCCCAGCTGGTGGCCTTCCCGCAGCCTGTCAACAGCTGAGTGCAACCCCCGGGGTGAAGGAACCCCCAGATCAAGTACGGCTGGGTGAGCCATCCCCCCACCAGCTGATCTACCAACAGCTGGTTCAACCTCCCCAACTGACTCACCCCTCCCAGGTTGATATACCCCCACCACTGACTCACCCCCCCCCCAGGGGATTTACCCACAACTGACTCACCCCCCCCAGTTGACTCACCCCTCCCAGGTGATTTACCCACAACTGAATCACCCCCCCCAGGTGCATCAACCCCCCCCAGGTGCTGTACCCCTAATTGGGTGGTGAGGAATCGTTAGGGGGTTACTGCCCGATGCCCAGGAAGCGGCGCTAACTACAAAATATGAAGATGTAACAGATACAGCCTGGGGTGTCAACAAACCTGCAGTGTTGTATGTTTTGTGATGTTTAAAAAGTTTTATTGAATACAGAAATGTAAACAGATGCAAGCGTGGATTTGTTGTATGTTTTGTGATGTTCAAAAGTTTGATTAAATACAGAAAATGTAATAGATACAGCGTGGATTTATGTTGTATGTTTTTGTGATGTTCAAAAAGTTTGATTAAATATGGAAATTTAACATATACAGCGTGGATTAACGTATATTTTGTGATGTAAAAAGTTTTATTAAATATGTAAATGTAACAGATACACCTGGGTCTGCCCCCGTGACCTCCTGCCAGCGGGCATTCGACACTTCACGTTCTCTCATGGTGCACATAGCCTGGCACAAGCGTCGTGGTGACGTCACCGCCACTTAGTGGCGAATGGCGGTTGTTGTTGTTGTTGTTGTGTCTCTGTGTCTGTGTGTGCTTAAGTCCATGTGTGTGTGTGAGTCTGTGTGTGTGTGTGTGAGTCTGTGTGTGTGTGTGTGAGTCTGTGTGTGTCAGTCCATGTGTGTGTGTGTGAGTCTGTGTGTGTGTGAGTCTGTGTGTGAGTCTGTGTGTGTGTGGTGTGAGTCTGTGTGTGTCAGTCGATGTGTGTACAGCAATGTGTGTGTGTGACAGTCCATGTGTGTGTGTGTGAGTCTGTGTGTGTCAGTCGATGTGTGTGTGTGTGAGTCTGTGTGTGTCAGTAGATGTGTGTCAGGTCCATGTGTGTGTGTGTGTGTGAGTCTGTGTGTGTCAGTCGATGTGTGTACAGCAATGTGTGTGTGTGTGACAGTCCATGTGTGTGTGTGCGTCGATATGTGTTTGTGTACGTCCAAATGTATGTCTATGTGTGTAGATCCATGTGTGTGCGTGAGTCGCTGTGTATGTGTAAGTCGATGTGTCTGCGTTGGTCCATGTGTGTGTAAGTCCATGTGTGTGTGTGTGTAAGTCCATGTGTGTGTGTGTGTAAGTCCATGTGTGTGTAAGTCCATGTGTGTGTGTGTAAGTCCATGTGTGTGTGTGTGTGTGTCAGTGACTGCCTGTATCTATGGGGAGCGGTGGTGCAGCGGTTAGCGCGCTGCGCTACGAACCCGGCGACCCAAGTTCGATTCCCGCTCACGGCCAAGACCAGTGACGATTATCTGAACCGGTCCCGGGCCTTCCCTAGGTCGACTCAGCCTCAAATGAGTACCTGGTGCGGTGCGTAGTAAACATCGTCACTGGGGAGACAAAGGCGGTCGGGCGTGGTGCTGGCCACCCACCCCCTCGTGTGCCGTGCCGGCCTTCATAGGTGCTCGCTAACAGCACTTGCCCCTACAGTCTGTCAAGGCTACACGGGGGATCTTTGTCTTTGTATCTATACCCCAAGATGAGGTTTCACTAATAAAACTAAGGATTTAACTCAAAGAGCTGACGAGTTCAAGTGAGCTCGACGCCAACATTGTTTGAATATTTCTATTTATCAAGTGTTAGCCAACACAAGGCTCCAATAACCCAGTCAATGCAAAGACAAAATATCAACTCTGAAATGTATAAAGGATGTGTACCAAGAGCACATTGCGGGAAACAATTCGGGTGAAGTGCGTGTCACAGAGGTCGCAACCGGGTACCCGATACCTGTACCCTACCCGATACCCGGCTAGCCGCGAGTCACTGGTGAGTCACTGGTGAGTCACCGTTTGTCACTCATTTCGGGTAGGGAACGTGGAGGTAGGGAACGGCTACCCGTACCCGGCCGTGTATGGGTACGGTTACCCGTTTGCGACCCTGGTGCGGGCCGGGTATGGGTACGGGTAGGCCGTGAGTCACTGGTGAGTCACCGTTTGTCACTCATTTCGCAACGTCTTGTCTCTTCTCACGATTCAAGTTCCTAGAATCAACCCACCCGCGCCTGCAACATGGCTTCATCCCAGAGGTCGCAATCAGGTACCCGATACCCAGTACCCTACCCGTACCCGGCCGGGTACGGGTTGGGTACGGGTACGGCCGGGTACGGATACGGGTACCCGTTTGCGACCCTGGTGCGGCCGGGTACAGGTAAGGAATCAAAACCCGTTTGCGACCTCTGGCGTGTCATGGACAGTGGTGGCGGGTTTGACGACACATTCATATGTTTGCTATCTAACCCAACGAAACTCTAATATGGATTAATCACGTCCAGTCTAAATTCACCGCTGAATGAAATTCGTTTTTATTGTACTCAACAGCAGAGACATGCCCATCAACTCCAGCAATGAGACCAGCAAAATACACATTTTAAATACACGGCATTTGTTGTAAGAATCAATGACATATTGGGTTCAATATTTAACTCATGGATCCTTCACCAATTAGAAGCGTGCGTTCGTGCCATGACACCTGCACCTACTCGCAACCCACAATGCAACACTGTTGGCTACGTAGAGTGCGAAAAAAGTTCAACGTAGACACAAACAGGCGGTCGTGTTTGAGGCGAAGGTGATTTTGTAACGGAAGTGGATTTATATTGTTTGGGTCATTCGGTAAAGTCACGTAGATAGGTTCAATAAATAATAAAATAAAAACTACGACGTTTCGATCGCAACACAAGCGATCCTGATGACGACGGAAACGTCGTAGTTTTTTGTTTATTTATTAAAACCTATCTACGTGAAATCTTGACTTAGAGCTTTCGTGACTGCAGGAATCATACTCTCTGGGTCTTTTGGTAAAAGTGACGTGGGTAGAAAAATATTTTTTTAAATCACGACGGCAACACGAGCAGTTGTCTTCAGGTGAAACAAATGCAGCAGGCGGACTGCTGAGGCAGGAAGACATACAGCGAGAGAGCTACTGCAGCCAGAGGTTCTATCGGTGTGAGATGGGTACAACCCAAGGGTACGTGGGCGGGGCTAGAGATAGAATTTGCAAGTCAGTGTAAGATCACAAAGCCGGCTATACCTTGGCCATTGCATTGCTAGAGATTAGCGTGTCAATGTGTTAATGTAACTCCCGCAGCAGCGGCCGTGTGAATGAGACACATTCAGCCTATTAAACAACGAAGGGAGGAGCAGCCGTGTTAGTGAGACATTCAGCCTGTGAATGTTAAAGACATTTAACAAGGTCATGGAACTCAGAGAGTCGGAAAAAAACCGCGAACATCGGCTTGTTGTTCCCGTGAGCGGGAATCCAACTCGGGCTGTGCCGTGTTCGGCAGCTAACCGCCATCGCGCGGATCCCTCACCTCGAATGTCCATCCGAGAACCCTCCGTATCGCTCGCGCCAAGCCCATGTTTCCGCCCATCTGTACCACTCTTTGCCTCAACTGGTCCCTGGCCCTCGCTTCCCACCCATCTCCCCTCCCCCCCACCTCCCCCCCTCCATGTCCACCCCTCGCTCCCCCCCCTTCTCCCCTCCCCCCCCACCTCCCCCCCACCATGTCCACCCCTCTGTCTCACTCCTTCTCCTCTCGCCCGCATCGCTCCCTCTCGCTCTCTACCCCTCACGGCCTCCCCGCCCCCTCTATCCGCCCTCCACCTGTCCACGTCCATTTGTCCGACGTCTCTCATCCTGGCGCCCTCCTCTCTCTGCCTGAGCATCTCGCCTGGCGGTCTCTGTCTTGCCTCCTGACCTCCACCCCTGCCACCGGCACCAATGGCCCTGTCCGCAGCTTCTCTTTCCCTCGCTACTCGCCGGGCCAACGCTCGCTCTCCCCTCTGCCTGGCCGGGTCTCTCTCGCCCCCCCGCCTCTCCCCCTCTCCCCTTATTCGACCTCCGTCACCCGCTGGTCCTCTCCTTCCTCCCCCATCCCTCCGTCTCCCCTCTCCTCTCTCCATCGCGGTACTCGGACTCCTTCTGAAGCCTCTCGCAGCGTCTTGTCCGGTGGGGGGGGGGGGGGGGGGGGTAGAGACGCAGTGCGCACGCCTCCTGTAATGTGACACCACCACCATCACCGTCAACACAAATGTAATGGGTTCCGGAGACACTTGTAGAGGTGACTTCTTTATTACAATACAACACTCCAACACTCCTGATACTCTGTTACAGCCTAGGGACACAGCCTAGATACACAGCCTAGATACACAGCCTAGATACACAGCCTAGCGACACAGCCTAGGTACACAGCCTAGGTACACATCCTAGATACAAAGCCTAGGTACACAACCTAGCGACACAGCCTAGGTACACAGCCTAGCGACACAGCCTAGGGATACAGCCTAGGTACACAGCCTAGGTACACAGCCTAGGTACACAGCCTAGCGACACAGCCTAGGTACACATCCTAGGTACACAGCCTAGATACACTGCTCTGGCTACGCTCTGGGGTCCTCCGGCTACAATTACCCTAGGGGAGGCTACCTGACCCGACCCAGCCAAGGTGCGGGTCTAGACTCTGGCTTCCTCGGAACTCGCCCTTACACGGACGTAGAGCCGGGAGTCCCAGAGTCCCACCACTGGCCCGCACAGCGTCCACACAACGCTGTGACTGAGGAGCGGCGCTTGTTTCAGTCGTGAACAAGGTATACAAGCAAGGCGTCGTATCCCAAGCAAGACGTCGTATCCCAAGCAAGATGTCGTATCCCAAGCAAGACGTCGTATCCCAAGCAAGATGTCGTATCCCAAGCAAGACGTCGTATCCCAAGCAAGATGTCGTATCTCAAGCAAGACGTCGTATCCCAAGCAAGATGTCGTATCCCAAGCGAGATGTCGTATCTCAAGCAAAACGTCGTATCCCAAGCAAGACGTCGTATCTCAAGCAAGATGTCGTATCCCAAGCAAACGTCGTATCCCAAGCAAAACGTCGTATCCCAAGCGAGATGTCGTATCCCAAGCGAGATGTCGTATCCCAAGCAAGACGTCGTATCCCAAGCAAAACGTCGTATCCCAAGCAAGACGTCGTATCCCAAGCAAGATGTTGTATCTCAAGCAAAACGTCGTATCCCAAGCAAGACGTTGTATCCCAAGCAAGACGTCGTATCCCAAGCAAGACGTCGTATCCCAAGCAAGACGTCGTATCCCAAGCAAGACGTCGTATCCCAAGCAAGACGTCGTATCCCAAGCAAGACGTCGTATCCCAAGCAAGATGTCGTATCTCAAGCAAAACGTCGTATCCCAAGCAAGACGTTGTATCCCAAGCAAGACGTCGTATCCCAAGCAAGACGTCGTATCCCAAGCAAGACGTCGTATCCCAAGCAAGACGTCGTATCTCAAGCAAGATGTCGTATCTCAAGCAAGACGTCGTATCCCAAGCAAGATGTCGTATCTCAAGCAAGACGTCGTATCTCAAGCAAGATGTCGTATCTCAAGCAAGATGTCGTATCTCAAGCAAGACGTCGTATCCCAAGCAAGACGTCGTATCCCAAGCAAGATGTCGTATTATGGGGACCTCATTTGCCAGTAAAAAATATGATAATTGGTTCTTTACCCTTCTATCTGGCAACAAAACTGACACCTTTTTGCAAGGAGTCATGTTTGCATAGACCGCAATACCTGCAGTCATAAATACAAACAAAAGACATAACTCTGATAATGTGCACTGTCCTTGAAGTTGATTGGTCCACACCCGAGACAGCTTTCCTTCGAGCCTAGTCTCATATGGGTTGGACCAGATGACGCCAAAAGGCGCACAACTCAAGGACAATGCACCATCAGAGTATGAGAGCTCGGGGCAAGCATCTACACTATGGGGACCTCATTTGCCAGTAAAAAATATGATAATTGGTTCTTTACCCTTCTATCTGGCAACAAAACTGACACCTTTTTGCAAGGAGTCATGTTTGCATAGACCGCAATACCTGCAGTCATAAATACAAACAAAAGACATAACTCTGATAATGTGCACTGCCTTTTGGCGTCATCTGGTCCAACCCATATGAGACTAGGCTCGAAGGAAAGCTGTCTCGGGTGTGGACCAATCAACTTCAAGGACAGTGCACATTATCAGAGTTATGTCTTTTGTTTGTATTTATGACTGCAGGTATTGCGGTCTATGCAAACATGACTCCTTGCAAAAAGGTGTCAGTTTTGTTGCCAGATAGAAGGGTAAAGAACCAATTATCATATTTTTTACTGGCAAATGAGGTCCCCATAGTGTAGATGCTTGCCCCGAGCTCTCATACTCTGATGGTGCATTGTCCTTGAGTTGTGCGCCTTTTGGCGTCATCTGGTCCAACCCATATGAGACTAGGCTCGAAGGAAAGCTGTCTCGGGTGTGGACCAATCAACTTCAAGGACAGTGCACATTATCAGAGTTATGTCTTTTGTTTGTATTTATGACTGCAGGTATTGCGGTCTATGCAAACATGACTCCTTGCAAAAAGGTGTCAGTTTTGTTGCCAGATAGAAGGGTAAAGAACCAATTATCAAGATGTCGTATCTCAAGCAAAACGTCGTATCCCAAGCAAGACGTTGTATCCCAAGCAAGATGTCGTATCTCAAGCAAGGCGTCATATCTCAAGCAAGGCGTCGTATCTCAAGCAAGACGTCGTATCCCAAGCAAGATGTCGTATCCCAAGACATTTTTTTTCTCGTCAAAACACGACGCGTACCAAATTCGACGTATTCCAAAGTGGTCGTATACCGAGGTTTGACTTTATAGTCACCGGAGTCTCACCTGCGAGTGGCACCACCTGACGCTCTGGCTCCCCACGTGGCTTGGAGCCTCGAAAGCTCCGTGACTCCTGTGTGGTGATACAAAGACAAAGATCCCCCACCGTGTAGCCTTCACAGACTGCTGGGGCAAGTGCTGTTAGCGAGAAGCACCTATGAAGGCCGGTCCACGAGGGGGTTGGTGGCCAGCACCACGCCCGACCGCCTTTGTCTCCCCAGTGCTAGCGATGTTTACTGCACACCATGACACCGGGTACTCATTTGAGGCTGAGTCGACCTAGGGGAGGCCTTGGACCGGTTCAGATAATCGTCACTGCTGCTGGCCGTGAGCGGGAATCGAAGCCGGGTCGCGAGGTTCATAGCGCAGCGTAGCGCTAACCACTACACAGACACATATACAGACACACATCTACACAGACATACACACATACAGACACACACACAGACACACGTGTTACACACACACACACACACGTGTTACACACACACGTTACACACACACACACACGTTACACACACACACATTACATACACACACGTTACATACACACGTTACATACACACACACACGTTACATACACACACACACGTTACACACACACACACGTTACACACACACACACGTTACACACATACACACGTTACACACATACACACGTTACACACATACACACGTTACACACATACACACGTTACACACATACACACGTTACACACACACACGTTACATACACACACGTTACACATACACACGTTACATACACACACGTTACATACACACACGTTACATACACACACGTTACATACATACACACACACGTTACACACACACGTTACATACACACATACACACGTTACATACACACACCACACTACACACACACGTTACATACACACACGTTACATACACACACGACATACACACACGTTACATATGTAGAGGTGTAATTGTGTATGGGCACGGATGGCTAACAAACACAAGGGGCGTGGTTAGGGCCGTACACAGAGGAGGTGCTCACACCGACGTCCGCACCTGCTTCCCCCACGGGCCCCTCCCGGGGGGCCGAGTGCTATAAAAGGTGGTGAGCAGGAGGGCTCGAGGTCGAGTATTAGCTTAACCAGCGAAGAGTGAAGACCAGCTAGAATAGGCCCCGGAGCTCCCCTGGCTCGCTGTCCTTGTCAGGGCCGACCAGGTCAAGCCGGTGGCGTGGCCCCGAGAGCCCAGACTGACGTTCTTATAAGAGCCGGTCTGGAGACTCAGGGTGCCGGGATCCCAGCTTGACCAGGGCTGGGATAGGTAGCCTCCCCTAGCTCCGTAGTGGAGGACTCAGGCGTAGGTTAGCGGGGTTAGATGTTGTGTCTCCCTGTTAGACGAGTGAAGGGGACATTACCCCTTTAAGTGCTGTGTGTACTCGTTACTGTGCACAAGTTGGTGTTAATAAATAAGTGTGCCTCCGACCCCGTCGTCAAAGCCTCCTGAATACTTACTACATCTGGGGTCAGAAGTGGACGTTCAACGATGGACACACGAGGGACGACACGTACTAGGGAGTCGGAGATGGAGGACATCTCGGCCGAATCGGCACCAGAGATGGCCGAGGTCGGATCGGAGCAGCCGGGGCCGAGTACACCCGCGCCGCTACGACAGGAAGGGAGGGATGCGTCGGCCGAGGGACTTCGGCTGGCTCACTCCCGCCTGGCGGAGTTGCTCTACGCTGCAGCCGCCACGTTGGAGGAGATCACGCGGCTGGGGGCTGGAGGGGCTGCGCGGGACGACGACGGCAGCCGACGCGCGGCGCCATTTCCTGCCACCCCGACGCGGCTCGCGGTTAAATTTCCCGCCATCACTACAGTGGGAGCAGAGGGCGGGGCCGGCCCGCGTCAGGTGACTGCTGAGGGCCAAGCACAAGCCGTGACATCATCAACACCGGCCAGCGCGTCAACAACGGAGCGACCGGCGATGCCATGCTCGCAGCCCGCCCACACTGTAACGTCTGCTGGGAACGACGGAGCGTGATCCGCAGCCACGGACGTCGCGTTACAGCAGCGACTGCCGCCTCTCAAAGAATTCGTGGGCGCGGACGGGGACTGGGGCGGCTTCAAGAGACGGTTCATCGCTCATCAGGAGATGGCGAACTGGACGGACGCCGAAGCACTACGCGCGCTGCCGGCGATGCTGGACAACGACGCCCTGGCTACCCTCACCTCGGCGCCTAAGGAAAAGCGCGCCACGCTGCACTTGGCGCTGCAGGTGCTGTCAGCTGTCTACGGCCCGCCTTCGGACTGCAGGCAGCTGTTCCACGATCGTCATCGGGGCGCCAACGAATCGCCTCAGGCCTTCCGGACGGCTCTCCTGGCCCTGGCGAAGGCAGCTTTTCCGCGGATGGACGAGGAGGGAGTGGACGCTATGGTGGCTGAAAAGCTGTTGCTAATCGTGGACGAGCTGGACGTCGCCGTCTTGGCTCAAGACGACAAAGAGATGTCTTCCTTGCTAGTCGCGCGCCACATCCACGGGGGCTTGCGGTCCCTGCGTCGCAAGGCCGCCAAGGGGGTGGCCGGCCATGCCATGGCGGCTACCACCCTCCCATCGGAGGAGGTCTGCGGGGTGGAGCGGCGGGGGGAATGGAGATCGGCGGGACCACAGGCTCGGAACGGACCGAGCCGCCAGGAGCAGCCCAGGCCATCTGGGGCGCTCACACGCTGCTACAACTGTGGCCTTCAAGGCCACGTTGCTCAGGATGCCGGGCTCCCCGTCAGCGCGGGGCGACACCTCGTCAGGACGCCGCGCCGTCTCCACCCAAGCTCCAGCAGAGAAATACGGCGAGTCGTGGCACCTCACACGTTTGGCCCATGCACACATCCGACACACACTCACACGCTGAAACGAACAGGGCTCGTAAATCGACGGCCGTTGCGTCGGATTGTTCTGAAATGCGGCGAGCGCTCCAACCGGGTCAGTGGTCGGAGCTCGCCCATCGTGTCGTTGCAGCGTCGGCGGGATCGTCGTTCGTGGTCGGTCATATTGATGGGGTTAGAGGTGCGGATTTTAATTGACACAGGAGCATCGTGCGACCATGTATAGCTGGAAAAAAAAAAAAAAAAATTGATTTATAACATTCTTCCCGTTCAAAGTCGTCCTTGAATCCCGCTGACATGCCATGCTATGCTGCTAACGGGGCTACGCTGGGCATCATTGGGCAAATCCGCGCCAGGAAATTTGCATTGGAGACATTAAATTATCCGGCCCTGTTTTTTGGTTTCCTCCTCACGGGCGGTTCCGTGCCTGTTGGGGACGGATTTGCATTAGGCCAAAATGGCCCATTCGTATCTTGATCGACCCCCAGGGGTGCAGATCGAGCTCCGTCGGGCTGACGTGTTACATATTGTTGTCTTCCCCCCCACGGAGCGTCGGGCGTTGCGACCGTGCAGGTGCTCGTGGCAAAAACTGTGCGCGTACCCCCGGGGGCTCAGATGCTCGTCCCTCTTAGGTTGCGTCGGCCGTTTGCTGAGGGGGTTGCGGATCGGGGGGTCTTGTTGGGACCATCTCGAGCCGGGGTCAATGGACCCGATTTGATAGCGGCTCAGACCATGGTGAAAGGGGATGGGGACCCCTTCATTGCAGTCCTTAATTGAGATCGCGAACGGCCGTGGTTCCTCAAGGGACCGTGCTTGCACACGCAACACCGCACCCTATGAGGAACCTCTCATGGGTCAGGTGAGCACCGATCCTCCGTCGTCACCACATTCTGACTGTGATGAACGGATGGCTGGATGCGCTTTGCGCGGGATCAGTGGACCTGTCCGACTCACAGCGTGAGGGCCTGCGAGTTCTCCTGAAGGAGTTTGCCGACGTTTTTAGTCGACACAAATTTGATATTGGTTGTACTAAATTGCTGCGACACCATATTGACACGGGTGACAGCGCGCCAATCCGCCAAAATACCTTTCGGTTGAGTCCCGCCGAAAAGGATCATGTCAAATCGGCCGTTGACGACATGCTAGCCACCGATATCATATCTCCTTCCAACAGCCCGTGGGGCACAGCGATCGTTTTGGTGAAAAACACGACGGCTCACTGCGGTTTTGTGTCGACTTTCGCCGGTTGAACAAAATTTCAGTAGCCGACGCGTACCCGCTTCCCTCGAATGGATGAGTCGCTTGATGCCTTGGCGGGGCGCGATTCTTTTCCACCCTGGATTTACTTTCTGGATTCTGGCAGCTTCCTCTGGATGACGAATCTAAACCTAAGACGGCTTTCCGTACACCGCACGGCCTTTTTCCAATTTAAACCGCTTGCCGATGGGCTTACATTCTGCACCGGCAACTTTTCAGTGGTTAATGGAACTGGTCTTGGCGGGCTTACAATGGGATTCGTGTTTAATTTACTTGGACGATGTCATCGTCTTTAGCAAAACATTGGAGCTGAAACACACGTGGCAAGGTACATGTGGAATTGAGCATCGGGCTTGCATTTCTTTTTGACAGAGGCATAACAACTATAAAGTCGTTTTGATCTCACAAACGGCTTACCCATAACACGTGGGTTATCGATGTATTAAATTAAACCCCCCAAAAAAATGTCATCGGAGTGTTGAGCAGACTTCAGTACGAACACAGCCATCTGAATTCAATTCCCAGAACGGTGTTAGAACCAAAGGACGCCATTTTGTCTCTGGTGTGGACCAATCAGTTTAAAAAAACAATGCATCTATTATAATCAGAGCCTGTCTTTTGTTTGCCATTCTGACCCACAAGCATTGTGGTTAATGCAGTGACATGATTCCTTGTAAAAGGTTTCAGTTTGGTGTTTTAACATCTTAGCACGGCTGGTTTTGTTGCCAGAAAAAAGGGGAAACCCTATTCTCGATGTATTTAACCATCGATTCCCGTGGAGTTAGACACCACTAAAAGCCCATCCCGAATTGAATCGCAATGCTGCGCAGGAGAACAATTATTGTCCAACCACATATTTGATTACAGGTGCTTTAAACGTCACCCAGAGTGGCACAGTATGGACTCTTCTCTTACTTTCGGCCCACGTTATCTGCAATCCCCTCGGTAATCTGCGGGTAACTGAATTCCATTTATAGCAAGACCCGTGGATGAGAGCACCATTGACAAGAAAAGTTTAGCTTTTTGGAATAAAATTGCAATAGAACGCATTTTGACTGCTTGTGTTGCGGTTATTGCAAACATGATGCCTTGTATAAAGGTGTCAGTTTTTGTAACAGTTGAAAGGGTAAAAAGCTATCACTACACTTTATTAGTAGTTTCTCCTGCACAGTGTCCATGCTGCAGCCTCTGCCCCTTCAGAAGTACTCGAACTTAATGTATTCTGAAGGCTTCCTTGTCTTGTTTATTTACAGGAGAACCAAAATGCATGGTGGATATGAAGCAACATGTGGATTTCCCCCATAGTGTTGCACTAATAGGGTCTCATTTGAGGTTGATGCCAAAGAATTACAAATATTATAGAACAAAAATGAAAGGTCATTGTAAGATCTCGGCTACATTTTGCCGTTGACAATGGTACACTCCATCGGAGCTGAAACACACGTGGCAAGGTGCATGTGGAATTGAGCATCGGGCTTGCATTTCTTTTTGACAGAGGCATAACAACTACAAAGTCGTTTTGATCTCACAAACGGCTTACCCATAACACGTGGGTTATCGATGTGTAACGGGTTCCGGAGACACTTGTAGATGTAACTTCTTTATTACGATTCAACACTCCAACTCTCCAACAGTCCAACACTCCAACTCTCCAACACTCCAACACTCCAACTCTCCAACAGTCCTGATACTCTGTTACAGCCTAGGTACACAGCCTAGGTACACAGCCTAGATACTCTACTCTGGCTACGCTCTGGAACTCGCCCTCACAAGGTCGTAGAGTCGGGAGTTCCAGAGTCCCACCACTGGCTCTCACAGCATCCCAGGGTCCTCCGATGGCTGGTCTTGGGTCTTGGGTCTTGAGCTACGACTGGCCCTGATCGTCCAGGGAGCTCCGCTTTTATGCCCAGTCCCCAACGAGGGGTGGGGCCGTGTGCGCCCCCAGATATCCCACAGAGCACACACAGCCCCCCCTTTGGCGGCGCCAAGGGGATTAAGCGCCTGGGAACTCAACGCCTGACGCCAAGAGGCTTAAGCGTCTGACCAGCCTGGGAACTCACGCCTGGTGCCAAGAGGCTTAAGCGTCTGGACCCGCCTGGGGTCCCTGAGCCCCCAGCAGCCCCTCCCTTCTTATGTCACTACAGATACACTGATACGCATTTCTAAATAATCTCAACTCGCAAAACCCATCCATCCAGTTCACCATGGAAGTGGAAGCTGACATAACATTACCATTTCTAGATATTCTGCTCGGACGGGGTAGAAATGGTAAAATAACATACTGATGCCTATCTGAATGCAGTCACACCATCACACCGCACAGAATACTGCTCTTATCAAGACACTCATTCATTGAGCTAAAAAAGTATCAGATGGTGACAGTCTGAGAAGTGAAATTCAATATGTTAAGGAAGCGCTGCAAATGAACGGCTACAATGATGCACAAATCAACAAAGCATTGAATACCAAAACCAAATCAAGTAATTCAAACAATCAAAATACCGTACATTGCGGGAGTAACTGATAAACTAGCCAGATGTTTGGAAAAACAAAACATTCGAGTCATTTGTATCTGGTACAAAAGATGTATTACCGAAGCTATCAACAGAAGGTGTGTTCAGGATCAACTGCACGTGTGGTAAATGTTATGTTGGGCAAACAGGACGAAGATCAGCACG
>NW_026891194.1:0-39519 GCF_015708825.2 Lethenteron reissneri | reverse complement strand
TAGAGACCCAAGACTACTCACACAGAGACCCATAGACTACTCACACAGAGACCCATAGACTACTCACACAGTAGAGACCCATAGACTACTCACACAGTAGAGACCCACAGACTACTCACACAGTAGAGACCCATAGACTACTCACACAGTAGAGACCCACAGACTACTCACACAGTAGAGACCCACAGACTACTCACACAGAGACCCACAGACTACTCACACAGAGACCCACAGACTACTCACACAGAGACCCATAGACTACTCACACAGAGACCCACAGACTACTCACACAGTAGAGACCCACAGACTACTCACACAGTAGAGACCCACAGACTACTCACACAGTAGAGACCCACAGACTACTCACACAGTAGAGACCCATAGACTACTCACACAGTAGAGACCCACAGACTACTCACACAGTAGAGACCCACAGACTACTCACACAGTAGAGACCCACAGACTACTCACACAGAGACCCATAGACTACTCACACAGAGACCCACAGACTACTCACACAGTAGAGACCCACAGACTACTCACACAGTAGAGACCCACAGACTACTCACACAGTAGAGACCCACAGACTACTCACACAGTAGAGACCCACAGACTACTCACACAGTAGAGACCCATAGACTACTCACACAGTAGAGACCCACAGACTACTCACACAGTAGAGACCCACAGACTACTCACACAGTAGAGACCACAGACTACTCACACAGTAGAGACCCACAGACTACTCACACAGTAGAGACCCATAGACTACTCACACAGTAGAGACCCACAGACTACTCACACAGTAGAGACCCACAGACTACTCACACAGTAGAGACCCACAGACTACTCACACAGTAGAGACCCATAGACTACTCACACAGTAGAGACCCATAGACTACTCACACAGTAGAGACCCATAGACTACTCACACAGTAGAGACCCACAGACTACTCACACAGTAGAGACCCACGACTACTCACACAGTAGAGACCCACAGACTACTCACACAGTAGAGACCCATAGACTACTCACACAGTAGAGACCCACAGACTACTCACACAGTAGAGACCCATAGATACTCACACAGTAGAGACCCACAGACTACTCACACAGTAGAGACCCACAGACTACTCCACACAGTAGAGGACCCTACGACTATCTCACACCGTAGAGACCCACTAGGACTACTCACACAGTATTAGACCCATAGACTCCTCACACAGGAGACCCATAGACTACTACACAGTAGGAGACCCACAGACTACTCACAACAGTAGAGACCCATAGACTACTCACACAGTAGAGACCCAGACTACTCACACGTAGAGACCCATAGGACCCAAGTAGAGACCATTTAGAATACTCACACAGTAGAGACCCATAAGACTACTCACACAAGTAGAGACCCACAGACTACTCACACAGTTAGAGGACCCACCTAGACTACTCACACAGTAGAGACCACAGACTACTCACAAGTAGAGACCCCACTAGACTACTCCCACAGTAGAGGCAACCACAGAACTCCTCACACAGTAGAGACCCACAGACTACTCACACAGTAGAGACCCAAGACTACTCACACAGTAGAGACCCACAGACTTACTCACACAGTAGAGACCATAGACTACTCACACAGTAGAGACCCATAGACTATCTCACACAGTAGAGACCCACAGACTACTCACACAGTAGGAGACCCCACCGACTACTCACATAGAGGACACACTAGACTACCACACAGTAGAGACCCATAGACTACTCACACAGTAGAGACCCACAGACTACTCACACAGTAGAGACCCATAGACTACTCACACAGTAGAGACCCACAGACTACTCACACAGTAGAGACCCACAGACTACTCACACAGTAGAGACCCATAGACTACTCACACAGTAGAGACCCACAGACTACTCACACAGTAGAGACCCACAGACTACTCACACAGTAGAGACCCACAGACTACTCACAGTAGAGACCCATAGACTACTCACACAGTAGAGACCCACAGACTACTCACACAGTAGAGACCCACAGACTACTCACACAGTAGAGACCCATAGACTACTCACACAGTAGAGACCCACAGACTACTCACACAGTAGAGACCCATAGACTACTCACACAGTAGAGACCCACAGACTACTCACACAGTAGAGACCCACAGACTACTCACACAGTAGAGACCCACAGACTACTCACACAGTAGAGACCCACAGACTACTCACACAGTAGAGACCCAGACTACTCACACAGTAGAGACCCATAGACTACTCACACAGAGACCCACTAGACTACTCACACAGTAGACCGACCTCACAGTAGAGACCCATACTACTCACACACACACAAAGAGGCACATGTAATGGGTTCAATTGAAGCGCACACTTGAACTTGGAGGCAACCATCCCGGAGGGCTGCTACAAGCAACACCTCCTCTGCCTCCCTAAAAAAGCCTCAACACTAAATAAACTTACGAAATACTCTGAGGACTGAAAATCCTACATCGCCACAAATCCCAGCCTTCAATATTGAAATCACAAAGCTAATCAATCAAGCCAAAACAGAACGCAGGCACGAGTTTGTTGAATCTTTTGATCATCGCCAAAACTCATCAAACTTTGGAAGATCATCGAAGCCTTAAACGGACACTCCAAACCCACCACCCAATTGTGCAATCAATTTCAACAACAAATCCGTCATCAACAACAACAACATCACCAACCAGAGGTGAAACTCGCTATCAAAAAGCCAAAAATTATTCCGCAATTGGTCCGGATGGCATAGCTATGCCCGATCTCAAACACCTCGGCCCCCCTTGGCATCGAGTTTCTCGCCTCCACCATTAACGCCTCGCTCCCAGTGCAACCTCATTCCGGCCATCTGGGAATCATCGACAATCATCCCACTTCCAAAACCCAGCAAAGACCTCAATCAAGCGACGTCCCACAGGCCGATTTCCCTACTTTACTTGAAACGCTCTTCAACCAAATAGCGCCACCACATCGAAGTTGAACCACTTGCACACCGCTGCCACCATGCACCATCACCACCACCACTACTACCACTACTACCACCACTACCACTACTACCACCACCATCACCACTACCACCACCATCACCACTACCACCATTATCACTACCACGACTACCACCACCACTACCACGACTACAACCACTACCACCACCACTACCACCACTACTACCACTACTACCACCACCACTACCACCACTACCCACCACCACCACTACCACCACCACTATCACCACTACCACCACCATTACTACTACCACCACTACAACCACCATTGCCACTACCACCACTACAACCACTACCACCACCACCACCACTACCACCACTACCACCACCACTACCACCGCTACTACCACCACCACTACCACCACCACTACTACCACCACCATCACCACCACTACTACTACCAACACTACCACTACTACCACCACCACTACCACCACCATCACCACTACTACCACCACCACTACTACCACCACCACCACTACCACCACTACCACCACTACCACCACCACTACTACCACTACCACCACCATCACCACTACTACCACCACCACTACTACCACCACCACCACCACTACTACCACCATCACCACTACCACCATTACCACCACCACTACTACCACCATCACCACCACCACTACCACGACTACCATCACCACTACCACCACTACTACCACTACCACCACCACCACTACCACCACCACTACCACCACCATCACCACTACCACCATTACCACTACCACGACTACCATCACCACTACCACGACTACCACCACTACTATCACCACCACCACTACCACCATTACCACCACGACTACCACCACCACTACCACGACTACCACCACTACTATCACCACCACCACTACCACCATTACCACTACCACCACCACCACCACCACCACTGCCGCTGCTCCCCTCTCACCGCCGCAGGGCTCGCTGTGCGACCACCTCAAGCGCTCCACGCTGTCGTGGCACGAGCTCTGCCACGTGGGCGAGACGTTGGCACGCGGCCTCGCCCACCTCCACCGTCACGTGCACGGAGGCAAGCCGGCCATCGCCCACCGGTACGTCGCTAGCAGGCCGCCCACGGATCACCGGGGGGTGGCGGCGGTGCGGGTGGCGGAGTGGGTGGGGGGCCCCTGCCGACCTCGGGTTCGGACTCCGCCAGAGGTCGCAACCGGGTACCCGATACCCGTACCCTACCCGAAACGAGTGACAAACGGTGACTCACCGGTGACTCACGGCCTACCCGTACCTGGCCGGGTACGGGTACGGGTACCCGTTTGCGACCCTGGTGCGGTCGGGTACGGGTACACATTTGCGACCTTGGTGCGGCCGGTTACGGTTACGGGTAAGGAATCAAAACCCGTTTGCGACCTCTGGACTCCGCTTGCGCCTCACGCAGCCCCCTCTCACCCTTCGACCGCTTGAACGCGTCACCGTGCCCCCCCCCCGCCCCCCCCCCCGTCTCTCCCGCAGCGACTTGAAGAGTAAGAACGTGCTGCTGAGGAGCGACCTGTCGGCCGTCGTCGCCGACTTTGGCCTGGCGCTCAAACTCCAGCCGGATTGCCCGCCCGTCGACATCCCGCGGGTAAACACCGACGCCGGGGCCAAGAGGCGGAGACGCCAAGAGGCGGGAGGGTGCCGATAGAACCTCGTTTGCCAGAAGAAAAAATTTGATAGTTGTTTTTTTTTTACCCTTTTATCTGTGCAACAAGACTAGGCTCTCTGGAAAGCTGTCTCGGGTGTGGACCAATAAACTTCAAGGACAGTGCATATAATCATCAGAGTTGTGTTTTTTGTTTGCATTATGACTGCAGGTATTGCGGTCTATGCAAACATGACTCCTCTTAAAAAAAGGTGTCAGTTTTGTTGCCAGACAGAAGGGTAAAAAAAACAGTTATCATATTTTTTACTGGCAAATGAGGTTCCAATGGTGTAAATGCTTACCCCGAGCTCTCATACTCTGATGGTGCATTGTCTTTGAGTTGTGCACCTTTTGGCGTCATCTGGTCCAACACCATGTGAGACTAGGCTCTAAGGAAAGCTGTCTCGGGTGTGGACCAATCAACTTCAAGGACAGTGCATACATTATCAGAGTTATGTTTTTTTTGCATTATGACCGCAGGTATTGTGGTCTATGGTGTCAGTTTCATCGCCAGATAGAAGGGTAAATATAACCCGTAAAAACAAAGTTTTTCACTATAAATCCTTTATATGCGTGGCGGCTAGAGTCCTCTCGTCCTCTGGCTTGAGATGGCTGCCACCTATGGGTCAGATGATTGTCTGCAGTATTAAACAATTGGTAATTAAATTTTTTATTTGTTTTCCCTAAACAGTGTAAAATTTTGGAAAAAAATTTTCACGAACATTAATTGTCTCGCACAACGAGTCTGTGTGCAAAATGTCAGCTCGATTGGATCACGCGAAGTGGGTTAAAAAACGACCGAAAGGTTTGCACGGTCGTAAGCGCGCAAGCAAGCACGCAAGCAAGCGAACTTAATATAAAGGATTTAAAAACCAACGATCAGCTGGAGAGCATCGTGCCGAGCGTGACGCCGCCGCCGTTGCACCCCGCCGCAGGTCGGCACTCTCCGCTACATGGCCCCCGAGCTGCTGGAGGGCGCCATCTGCTTGCAGTCCGACGCCTTCCTTCACATCGACGTCTACGCGCTGGGCCTGGTGCTGTGGGAGATCGCTACGCGCTGCACGTCCAGTGGCGGTGAGCGGAGGTGGCGGCGTCGGCCCCAGGGGCGTGGTGCTGGCCGGTCCTGGTCACCTCTTGTCACACGGTGCCGCCCCACGTGATGTGGGTGGGGGGGTCTTTCTGTGTGTGTGTCTGGTCTGTGTGTCTGTGTCTGTGTGTCTGTGCGTGTGTCTGTGCGTGTGTCTGTGCGTGTGTGCGTGTGTCTGTGCGTGTGTCTGTGCGTGTGTCTGGTCTGTGCGTGTGTCTGTGTGTCTGGTCTGTGCGTGTGTCTGCGTGTGTCTGTGCGTGTGTCTGTGCGTCTGGTCTGTGCGTGTGTCTGTGCGTGTGTCTGGTCTGTGCGTGTGTCTGTGCGTGTGTCTGTGCATGTGTCTGTGCGTGTGTCTGGTCTGGGCGTGTGTCTGTGCGTGTGTCTGTGTGTGTGTCTGGTCTGTGCGTGTGTCTGGGCGTGTGTCTGTGCGTGTGTCTGTGTGTGTGTCTAGTCTGTGCGTGTGTCTGTGGTCTCAGTTAGCTGATGAAAGTTCTCGACCGTCCAACTTTCAAAATGCATCATGGATGCATGCCGGATCCAAGCAAGAACATCTGCTGGGCTACATAGTGATGGATCAGCGGATGCGGGCCCATGTCCTTGACACCAGGACCTACCGTGGAGCTGATATGCCCTCTGACCATCGACTAGTCATCTGTAAGATGCGCCTGCCATTCTTCCATTCCGGTGGTGGGTGGACACCCAGGACCCCATTCCAGCCTAAGGTGGCCTGGTCTCAGCTAGCTGATGAAAGTTGCAAGCGAGAATTTCATCATCGCTTGCAGCTGGGGTTGGCATCGTCCCCCATTCCACCTGATGTCGAGGGTAAATGGGCGAGGTTTAAGACTGTGACTCATGCAGCTGCAATGGCTGCTTTGGGTACACGGTCCAGACCTCCCCAGAAACCCTGGCTGACAGAGGAGGTGCTCAGGATAGTTGAGAAAAAGTGACAGGCCCACTCTCATCGCCTACAGCATCCCACGTCAGAGAATGAGGAGGCTTACCGCAGCCTTCGCTCGGAAGTTCGGAGAGCCGTGAGGCGCTGCAAGGATGGGTGGTGGTTGCGGGTTGCTGAGGAGATGGAGTCTGCCTCAGTGGCCCGCGATCACAAATCACTATTTAACTCCATCAAAAAAGTAACCTGCAGCGCCACACCTATTACCATCACTAGGGGAAAGAACGGTGATCCAATCTCCGACCCCCAGAAACAGGTTTGCAGATTTGCTGAGCATTTCTGTGAGGTCCTGGTGGAGGGGAAATCCCTCAACATGGAAAACATCATGGCACAAAGTGGGGATGACCATGCTGAGGCTGCGGTGCCTCAAATATTGGAAGAAGAAGTCACCCCCTGTGAGTGGCTGGCTGAGGTGCCATCTGTTGAGGAAGTACTGAATGCGATCCAGAGTCTGAGACCAGGAAAGGCACCAGGCAGAGATGATCTCCCAAGCGAAATGCTGAGGGAGGGTGGCGTTTGTGCACAGACTGCCCTATATGACATCATAACAACAGTCTGGACCACTGGACGGGTTCCGCAGGATTGGAAGGATGCCCTGGTGGTCCCCCTCTTTAAGAAGGGGGACCGCACAGACTGTAACAACTACAGGGGCATCTCCCAATGCAGTTTCAGGAAAAGGCGGTCCTGCACAGATACCATATTTTCCTTCTGTCTGCTACAGCAGATGTGTAGGGAATTCCAACAAGACCTACATCTCTGCTTTATTGACCTGGTCAAGGCCTATGATACCATCAGTAGGCCTGGGCTCTGGGTTGTTCTTCGTGCTTTCGGAGTCCCTGACCCTCTGCTCACCCTCATTAAGGACCTTCATGATGGTGAGTGGGCCCGGGTAAAACTACGTGGCCGGGAGTCAAAACCATTCCCTGTACACCTTGGGGTGTGACAGGGATGTCTTCTGGCTCCCACATTATTTAACATCTATTTTGACCACATCATTCGTGAAGCCTTCAATAGCTGTACCGGAGGAATTTCCATTTGGTACAGATATAATGAGAGGCTGATCAATGCCCGGGTGCGGTCAAGGGATGGCTTTCTATTGCTCAACCACGTTATGTATGCCGATGATCTGCTAATTACTGCTCACTCGGAGGAGGAGGTGGAGACGCTGCTGCTGAAACTGGAGCGTGCCACTAAAACTAAGCACTTGCCTGGGTATTTTGTACCATCAGACACTCCACCCCCATAACTCCCAATCAGTTGTGGAGAGAATGGAGAGTTTCCCATACCTGGGCAGTGTGCTCATGACCGGTTCCGGTTTAACAGCAGAGGTCTCACTCCGAATCAATCGAGCAGCAATATCTTTTCATCGGTTGCGTAACGCTGTGTGGAAGCTACCTGGTCTGTCGCTCCGCACGAAGCTTCAGGTCTTCTCAGCCACGGTCATTCCCTCCCTTCTCTACGCTTGCGAAACGTGGACCCCCTAATGGAGCATCTTCACCGGTTAGAAACATTTAGGCTGGCCTGCCTACGATCCATCCTGGGTTTAACCAGGCTGGAATGTGTGAGGAGCTCACAAATCCTTGAAAGATCTGGGCAAAGTCCCATCGGTGAGCTCCTCCGGCAGGCAAGGCTGCGTTGGCTGGGTCATGTAGCCCGCATGCCCAGCCACCGCATGCCTAAACAGCCTTTGTTCGGCCGGATCGAGGGGGCTAAACGGGTGCGGCACGGGCTAGAGAAGAGATGGAGTGATGTGGTACAGGAGGACGTGGAGCTGAGTGGACTTGCTGATGCCTGGTACCAGCGGTGTCAAGATCGGCCTCTGTGGAGGAGGCTCGTGAAGGACGCTACTGGGCAGTTGGAGGCAGTCGCCCTCCAACAACAACGGAGGGCGGAGGGGCGACGCTCACAACAACGAGCGGAGCGCCGGGTGGCTAAAGCACAACGAGTTGGCACAGTAGGGGGCACAGGTGGTGCATCAGCCACTCATCTCAATCATCTCAGTCAGTCGACCCGTGGCACCTGGATCTGCCTCCTTGACCTCCTGCCAGCGGGCGTTCGACAATTCACGTCGCCTCAAGGTGCACATGGCCTGGCACAAGCGTCGTGGTGACATCACCGCCACTTTGTGGCGAACGGCGGTTGTTGTTGTCTGTGTGTGTGTTTTTGTGTGTGTGTGTTTCTGTGTGTGTGTGTCTGTGTGTCTGTGTGTGTGTGTGTGTGTCTGTGTGTGTGTGTGTCTGTGTGTGTGTCTGTGTGTGTCTGTGTGTGTGTGTGTGTGCCAGGCATGCTGGGTGAGCATGTGTGTCTGTGTGTGTGTGTGTCTGTGTGTCTGTGTGTGTGTGTGTGTGTCTGTGTGTCTGTGTGTCTGTGTGTGTGTCTGTGTGTGTGTGTATGTGTCTGTGTGTGTGTATGTCTGTGTGTGTGTGTGTGTGCCAGGCATGCTGGGTGAGCATGTGTGTCTGTGTGTGTGTGTGTCTGTGTGTCTGTGTGTGTGTGTGTGTGTCTGTGTGTGTGTGTGTCTGTGTGTGTGTCTGTGTGTGTGTGTATGTGTCTGTGTGTGTGTATGTCTGTGTGTGTGTGTGTCTGTGTGTGTGTGTGTCTGTGTGTGTGTGTGTGTGCCAGGCATGCTGGGTGAGCACCGCGCTCCCTTGGTGGACGAGGTGGGTGAGCGCCCCACGCTGGATGAGCTCCGGCACTTCGTGGTGGACGGCAATGGCCGCCCAGCGATCCGGGAGGCCTGGCTCAAGCACCCGGTCGACGTCTCACTCAGTCACTCAGTCACTCACTCAGTCACTCACTCACTCAGTCACTCATTCAGTCACTCACACACTCAGTCACTCAGTCACTCAGTCAGTCACTCACTCACTCACTCACTCAGTCACTCACTCAGTCACTCACTCAGTCACTCACTCAGTCACTCACACACTCACACAGTCACTCACTTAGTCACTCATTCAGTCACTCACACACACACTCAGTCACTCACTCAGTCACTCAGTCACTCACTCAGCCACTCACTCACTCACTCAGTCACTTACACACTCACTCAGTCACTCACTCAGTCACTCACTCAGTCACTCAGTCAATCAGTCACTCACTCACTCAGTCAGTCACTCACTCACTCACTAACTCGCTCACTCTCACAGACTCA
Source organism: Lethenteron reissneri (assembly GCF_015708825.2). Classification (NCBI taxonomy): domain Eukaryota; kingdom Metazoa; phylum Chordata; class Hyperoartia; order Petromyzontiformes; family Petromyzontidae; genus Lethenteron; species Lethenteron reissneri. The sequence continues at coordinate 29,637 of NW_026891194.1, read as the reverse complement.
CTCACTCAGTCACTCACTCACTCTCTCTTTCTCACTCACTCAGTCGCACACTCACTAACTCGCTCACTCGCTCACTCGCTCACTTACTCACTCAGCCACTCACTCACTCAATAGTGCTCTCATTCACTCAATCACTCGCTCGCTCGCTCGCTCGCTCACTCACTCACTAACTCACTCGCTCACTCCCTCACCCACTCACTCACTAACTCACTCACTCACTCACTCTCACTCACTCTCTCTTTCTCACTCACTCAGTCGCTCACTCACTAACTCGCTCACTCTCTCTTGCTCGCTCACTCACTCAGTGACTCACTCATTAAGTGACTCACTCACTCACTCACTAACTCTCTCACTCACTAACTCTCTCGCTCACTCACTCAGTTAGTCACTAACTCTCTCACTAACTCGCCCTCTCACACACTCACCCACTAACTCTCTCTCTCTAACTCTCTCACTCACTCTCCCACTCTCTTTTTCTCACTCACTCGCTCGCTCACTCACTAACTCGCTCACTCGCTCGCTCGCTCACCCACTCACTCAGTCACTCACTCACTAGCGCTCTCATTCACTCAGTCACTCGCTCGCTCACTCACTCACTCGCTCACTCAATCAGTTACTCACTCAGTCACTCCTTCACTCACCCACCCACCCACTCACTCAGTCACTTACTCAGTAACTCACTCATTAACTCGCTCACTCCCTCACCCACTCACTCACTGACTCACTCACTGTCTCACTCACTCACTGACTCACTCACTGACGCACTCACTGGCTCACTCACTCTCCCACTCACGCACTTACTCATTCAGTCACTCACTCACTTTTTCTCTCACTCACTCACTCAGTCAGTAACACACTCACTCACTCCCTCACTCACAAACTCGCTCACTCACTCGCTCACTCACTCACTCACTAACTCTCTCACTAACTCGCCCTCTCACACACTCACCCACTCACTAACTCTCTCTCACTCTCCCACTCTCTTTCTCACTCGCTCGCTCGCTCACTCACTCACTAACTCACTCGCTCACTCAGTCAGTTACTCAGTCACTCCCTCACTCACCCACCCACTCACTCAGTCACTTACTCGCTCACTCACGAACTCGCTCACTCGCTCACTCACTCACTCAGTCAGTCAGTCACTCACTCACTAACTCGCTCACTCGCTCACTCACTCAGTCAGTCAGTCACTCACTAACTCGCTCACTCACTCTCATAGACTCACTAACTCACTCTCTCCCTCACTCACTCGCTCGCTCAGCCACTCACTCACTCGCTCACTCACTTACTCGCTCACTCACTCGCTCGCTCACTCACTGGCTCATTCACTCACTGGCTCACTCACTCGCCCACTCAATCACTCACTCTCTCACCCACTAACTCACCCTCTCCCTCACTCACTCGCTCACTCACTCACTGGCTAACTCACTCACCCAATCACTCACTCACCCTCTCACCCACTCACTCACTCGCTCACTCACTCACTCACTGGCTCACTCTTTCCCTCCCCTCCTCCTTCCCTCCTCTGTCATCCCTCCTGGTCAATGTTACTAGGGCGCAGATGTTGACTACCTCACCTGGTCTACGGGAAGACGTGGGTTCCATCCCGACCCTGACGATGTCTGCCGCTGTATTTGAAGTTGCGTTTTAACCTCGGCTGATGGTCACTCATCCAGCAGCAGATTGACCTCGTGGTGGCTTGCTGGTGGTGGTGGTGGTGGCGGTGGTGGCGGTGGTGGCGGTGGTGGCGGCGGTGGTGGCGGCGGTGGTGGCGGCGGTGGCGGGGGTGGCGGCGGTGGCTTGGTGGTGGTGGTGGTGTCTTGGTGGTGGTGGCGGTGGTGGTGACGATGTTGGTGCGTGACTCCCAGGGACTGTCCCAGCTGTGTGTCACCATGGAGGAGTGCTGGGACCAGGATGCGGAGGCTCGCCTCTCGGCGCACTGCGTGGAGGAGCGTCTGGCGCAGCTGCGGACCGACCCGGGGCTGCCTGGTGGCAGCGGTGGTGGTGGTGGTGGCAGCGGTGGCACCACAGCCGCCCCTCCACCCACCACCACCGTCACCGCCACCGTCACCGCCACTCCACCCACCACCACCACCACCGCCCCTCCACCCACCACCACCACCGTCACCGCCCCTCCACCCACCACCGCTATCGTCACAGCCCCTCCACCCACCGCTATCATCACCGCCCCTGCACCCACCACCACCGCTATCATCACCGCCTCTCCACCCACCACCACCACTATCATCACTGCCCCTCCAACCACCACCACCACTATCATCACCGCCTCTCCACCCACCACCACCACCGCCAGGCCCCTCCGCTCCGACCCCATCGTCCTTCTCTCCAACGCGACACCCCCGTCACTCGTCGTCGCCCCCATCGAGGAGTCAAGCCTCTAGGCCGGGGTGGGCGCGGTGGGTAGGGGTGGGGAGGGGGGGCTCCGGGGGGGTGGGGGCGCTGGGGGGGGGGCAGCACGCAAGGCCCCCCACGGCGTGAACGTGGCACGGCCTGACTGCAGAGGCTTTTTCACTGGGCCTGCTTAAACAGGCTTTACTAGGCCTAACTGGACAGGCTTTACTAGGCCTGACTGAACAGCCTCCACTAGGCCTCACTGGTCAATCCACAGCTGGATGAGTGACCATCAACATTTCCTATACTGTTGAAGTCCTATCGTGTTTGTGTCTTGTGTTGTTTTTGTCGTAACGTTCTGACACCGTGCCCCCTACTGGACATCTGTGACACACCAAGAGCTTTACAGCTCTTCGGATTCCTCCGGTGTTAATAAAGACTTTGACATCACTCTCAAATGTTTGTCATTTGTAAAGCTTCCGCCCCATTACGCTCCCAATGACTACGACGCATTAGCAAATCGTAGCCCGTTTAGGATCAGTAAGATCACACCCGCAACAGGAGTTGTGTATGGGTTAGTGTAAAGGGTAGTGCATAGTAGTGTAGTGCAGTGGTGTCACTAGGGGGGTGCGAACCGCACAGGGTGACACCATCAGAGGAGGTGACACCAAAATGACCGTCTGTACAATTTGTGTGCAGTGTTTCAGTATAAATTTATTATTTTAAGAAAAAATATATTCCTGTAGTTCTAACAACAAACAACTTTGTTGTTGTCATAACTAAGCCCAGCTTACATGTGTAATAAAGGACTCGACCCTGGTTCTGTCTCCATGTCCTTTATTTGGGTTCGCGTTCTCTTTCCCTCACGGCACTCCTCCTGAGACTCTCTGCCTGGCAGCTCCACAGCTGCCTTCGCTCCCGTAGCCTTCCGCGCTCCTGCAGCTCCCTGCAGGCTCTTGGTGCAGCCCTCTGGCTGCTCTCACAGCAGCTCCACCGCTGCTCCCTGTTCCTCCGTGCTCGGTCACCGCTGGCCGGCGGTGCCGAGTCTTACCGTGTGTGGCGATCTCGCCACTCCCCAACCTCAGCCCTGCGTGGCCTCTGTGGCTATCTCGCCATCTCCAACCTCAGCTCTATCCCCAACTCTCTTCCACCCCGCTGGCTGGCGCCGTCATGAGCCCCTCAGCCACCAGGCTGAGGCACGGCGACCACCCAACGTGTTCACCACCCTTCACTCCCCCGACTGACCCAGATGGCTTCCTGTCTCCCTGCTATAACTTCTCCCCCACGTGACCCTGACTCCTCCCTCTCGGATCGTCATATCCGCCCCGCCCATTTACGCCCGCATTACATTAATAACAGTTATATGCTTAATACAATGTACAAAGTAACATATAGTATCGTAATTGTATAGTAAACATATAGCAGCATATAGCAGTGTGATACATATTAGGGTGGGTAGAATAATACATAGTGTTATATTAAAATGTGGTTTATAGCAATACAGTATATAATTTAATGTTGGGTTTATCTATGGCAGTATATAGTACGGTGTATGCTCGTGTGATGTAAGAGAATAAAGTTTAGATGGAAGCATATTATATAATTTTTACGACGTAGAATTGTAATGTATTACTTGCTGTTAGTAAACTCAGCTTATTGTAGAGTATAGTAAATATACTGATGATGCTATGCAGTTTATACTTCAGTTTTTTATGTAGTTTATACTTTAGTTTTCTACGTGGTTGTTCAGTAACTGCAGCTACATACTATTAACATTCCTTTCCTTTGTTAATGCTACTCCCTGCACCCTCCCTTGGTGCTGCTGATCCTGCATAATGCATGGGCATAATATGACTTTGAAACCCCCCCGCCCACCTCCTACACATTTCCCATGAATATGCTAAATTCCTCTTGATATGCACATTCTTTTGTTAAGGCGCTCCTCTTCCACCTCCTACCCAGCTTATATATAAGCTCCTCGCTTGGCAGTGTCTCATTCTTCACCTGAAGACGGCTGCTTGCGTTATAGCCGACACGTCGTGAGAATTATTTTATTATGTTTTTTATTTTATTACTTCCCTTCTACGTGACTTTACCGAAAGAACCAAGAAGATGAATCCCTGCCGTCACGAAAGCTTTAAATCCTTGGAGAGCTCTTTGCTCTTGGCCATGGTGGAGCGTTTGGAATCTGATTGATTGCTTCTGTGAACAGGTGTCTTTTATATAGCTAACAAGCTGAGATTAGGAGCACTCCATTTAAGAGTGTGCTCCTAATCTCAGCTCGTTACCTGTATAAAAGACACCTGGGAGCCAGAAATCTTTCTGATTGAGAGGGGGTCAAATACTTATTTCCCTCATTAAAATGCAAATCAATTTATAACATTTTTCCCTGGATTTGTGTTGTTATTCTGTCTCTCACTGTTCAAATAAACCTACCTTTAATATTATAGACTGATCATTTCTTTGTCAGTGGGCGAACGTACAAAATCAGCAGGGGATCAAATACTTTTTTCCCTCACTGTATGTTAACCACACTGTGTGTGTACACCTATGTTAACCACATTGTCTCAACGTTGCATGTGTACTGGGTTTTAATTAAAATTTAGTTTTCTTGATGGAGTAATTTCTGCCCCTTTATATTTTTCAACGCTTTCACTTCACGTGATATGCCTCTGTTTGTCGTGGTCAACATCTTGTAACAACATGTTTAGTCTACTTCCTGTTGTCCAATCCACGAGACTGTGTGCTCACTGTGACAACGTACTGCCCGCACACCAACCAGGCGCCACGTGCCTCAGGCTCACCTGCGTCGTGTGCGTGCATCACTCTAAATAAAAAACACCTAATTGATAAAGCAATCAATAAAAATCGGCGTCAATCACTTAAGCGTCTCTTTAAAAGCGTGGACGTCTTGTTAATTAAATATCTATTTTCCCGCCGGGAATCGAGAACACCGCGGCCCATGAGCTCTGGAATCGCGTCGCCCACGAAGCTTCTCAACACGCGGTGAGCGCCGAGCGCGTGTTGCGCAACTCAAACTTGTTGTTTTATTATTCAACTTCATTCGTTCCTCTCTCTGTGTGTGTGTGGCGCGCTCAAGGCTCGTGGTCGAAACCTCGTTCACTTCCACGTTGTCCGCTCGACTTCTTTAAAAAAAAAAGTTAAAATTTTTTTTAATAAAAAAATAATTTTTAATTAAAAATATTTTTATTTTTTATTTTTTTAAGGAGTTTCTTTTAGTGGGTTTACCTATACAATGCATGGGTCTCCTTGCATATCTACATTATATTTATTGGTTCAACAACAACAACGATAACACCGCTGCCGGGTGACTACCTAACACGAGGTCTGACCCTGCGTAGTAAAGTGTGTGTTGCTAAATTGGTTATGCCTACAAAGTATGTTTAATGGATAGTATTATTCCACACAAACGTTGCGTTTGTGAGCAGGACTTTACGTGAAGGGATGACACACATGCACGCCACGTTTTTTTTATTTAAAATAGTTAAATTTATCAATGTCCTGGGTCACAAGCAACGTTTGTGAGGAGATTTTATTTTAATTTATTTGTAAAAAAAATATGTATTTATTTCTACCTACGTGACTTTACCGAAAAAACCTCAGAGTATGAATCCTTGCAGTCACGAATCACGAAAGCTTCAAATCTAGAATTTGTGGAGAACAACAATAGCCACTTTCTCTACTTTTGAGACGTAAGCTATTAGGTAATAAAACTTTACTACTAAGGGACAATGTTGTTGTTACACTGTTATTAATGGAGTGGATTATTCACTTCGCGTTTGTGTCCTGGGTCACACAAGCAACGTTTGTGTGGAGTATTAAGAGCCCACTTTCTCTACTTTTGAGGCACTAGCTATTAGGTAATAACACTTCACTACACAGGGACAACAATAAAACATGTTTTTGTTACACACTGAATTATCTACTTAATCGAGGAAATCTCTAAAGCTTTCGTGACTGCAGGGACTTATCTTCTTGGTTCTTTCGGTAAAGTCACGTAGAAGGGCTCGTTTTTTGTCTGAAATCCTACGGCCTTTCACTGGAAAAACCACCTCTGCGGTACTAAACTCTACTGACCTGGTATTGACAATCAAGGGGATTTCCCTGTCCCCAGACGACCTGCTTGTCAGTTTTGATGTGGTTTCCTTATTCACCAAAGTTCCTGTACCTGACACCATCGCAATCATTGAAGACTTGGTTCATCAAGGACTGAATACTGAGGTACCCCCCCTGGTGAGACACTGCTTAACCAATACATATTTCACCTGGAATGGAACTTTCTACAAACAAACTGAGGGTACCCCAATGGGCTCCCCCCTATCTCCGGTTGTAGCCAACGTTTTCATGGAGAAATTTGAGACCGACGCCATCCAGACTGCCACTCTACACCCGACCTTATGGAAGAGGTACGTAGATGACACTTTTGTCATCTGGCCACATGGCCGGCCTGTTCTAGACCAATTCCTCGACCACATCAATTCCATACACCCAGCCATCAGATTCACCATGGAAGTCGAAAAAGATGGCAAGCTACCCTTTTTGGATGTCCTAATTAAAAGGAGACCTGATGGTTCAATGAGCCACTCTGTCTACAGGAAAGCCACCCACACGGATGCTTACCTAAAACCGGATTCCCACCACCATCCATCCCAGAAGAACTCCCTCATCAAGACTCTATACCATAGAGCCCAATGCATCTCCGACCAGGAACACATTGCCAGTGAACTCAAACACGTACGCCAAGCTCTTAAGGCTAATGGTTACTCCGACTACACAATCCGCAAGGCCATCACTCCAACCATCAAGAAAGATCCTGTTGAGGAGCCTATCAAAACCATCACCTTACCCTACATTGCTGGGGTCACAAAAAAGATCTCCAAAATCCTGATTAAACACAAGATCCAGGTCCGATTCAACACAGTACATAAAATCCGTGATCTGGTCCCGTCTGTAAAAGACGTGGTTCCAGATATACAGTACCCTGGCGTCTACAAACTAAGTTGCCTCTGTGGTAGCAGTTACATTGGAGAAACCAAACGACATGTCTCGGATCGTATCCGTGAACATAAAGCAGACCTGAAACACGGTAAGACAAACACCTCAGCCGTGGCAGATCACTGTTACAATATCAGTGGGCTCGCATGACATTGACTTCTCCAAGACGGAGGTTCTCTGCAAGCCATCTGGCTACCATGAGAGATTCGTTCATGAGGCGATCCACATATATAAACACAGAGACAATTTCAACCGAGAAGATGGATTCTGGCTCAGCAATCATTGGAAGGACGTAATAAACCATTTCGGATCTTAACTGATTGTTGTTCACGTTTACGGTGACTTTCAGACCGCAGTCCACTCACTGGCATTGACTGTGTATCTTGTGTGCTCCACAGGGAATGCATTATTTGCTCCGCTGCGGGTCTCCTGCTTCTACATACTATGAACATTCCCTCCCTTTGTTAATGCGACCCCCTCCCTTTGATGCTGCTAATCCTGCATAATGCATGGGTATAATATGACTTTGAAAACCCCCAGCCCACCTTCTACGCATTTCCCATAAATATGCTAAATTTCTCTTGAAATGCAAATTCTTTTGTCAAGGCGCTCTTCCCCCCCTCCAACCCAGCTTAAAAAGACGCTCTAAGCCTGGGGTTGTCATTCAGACTCTGTCTTCTCGACAGACCTGTTCTTCACCTGAGGACGGCTGCTTGCGTTGTGGCCGAAACGTCGTGAGAATTATTTTATTATGTTTTATTTTTATTATTTTATTACTTCCCTTCTACGTGACTTTACCGAAATAACCAAGAAGATGAGGAAATCTCGTTCGGCCCTTGCGCCCCCTGTTGACACGGGACCGGTACTGCAGGCCAAGAATATCGCATCGCGCCAAACGATGCCACCCACACATTGAATGCACGTCGTGGTTATAAGGTCGGTCGGCTACAGACATCAGCAGTTGGAGTTCATCACGACCACGGTGGTGAGATGTTTACTCCCTCGCCCGGTATACAAGCGGTCGTGGGTTCGATCCCGTGTACCAGGCGAGGAAGTTAACATCTCCCAGCCACCGTGATGATGATGATGATGAGTGAGACGTGAAAACTCAAAATATGCAGACCATGCGAGGGTGTGAACATCGTCACCACCGGTCTGCTTCTCTTCTGCACAGTGTCGCTGGCCATGAGAACTCCGATGGGCTTCTCCCCGCTGCTGCTGGGACTCTGCGCCACGGCACAGCTGGGGGCAGTCGCCAGCGACTCTTGGTGGTAACCGCGAGACGCCGCTGATTTCCTCTTCACTCTTCTTCTGCGATGGGCGCACAAGTGTCTAATATCTTGCACACCCCCCCCCCCCCCCCCCATACGGCTGTTTGTGTTTTGTTTAACACCGAGTAGCGGGCAGGGCTCTCGTGACCAATATCATCCACAGGAGTTTTTTTGGGGGGGTTACATCGCGTAAATGTATAAATGTTGTCATTAAAAATATATCTAGCCACCACGATGATGATGGAGACACGCAAACTCCAAATATACAGCAGCAGCAGGCGTCAGGGTTGGGATCGAACCTACTACCTACTGCATACCAGGCGAGGTAGTCAACATCCCCTGGCCACCGTGACCCCCCCCCACCCCCCCTCTGCAGGTCGCTGGCATTGTGGACACCCCGGGTGGACCCCTCCACGCATCCGCTGCTGTTGTGCAGCATGGCGCCGGGGCTTTCCCCCACACAGCGCCAAATATGCCAGAAGCAGCCGCACTTGATGAAGCTTGTGGCCGAGGGTGTCCAGCTGGCGATTGCCGAGTATCGGCACCAGTTCCAGGCCAAGGGGTCGAACTGGACCACGGAGAATGGGCTCGTCCCTATTCCTCGGTCGGGTAAGGAGATCGTCTCCCCGGGTCAGAGCCAGTGTCGAGCCTCTCCCGGCAAAGCGGGTTTCCCCTCGACGTTCAGCTACACACGGACGACCTTTCTACACGGCCCCATCGTCGGCTTCTAACTGCACAGCTGGCTGACTAATGCAGCGATGACGACAATGGGAGCCGTGCAGAGGATCGGACATGCGGCCGGAACACGGCGAGCGTTGACGCAGCCGGGACCCGCGTAGCTAGGCCACGCCCCCTTGTAGAACCTTCCAGCAGGTTCCTGAGCTTCCCCACTGACCCGCCTTCTACCTCTAGCCCAGACACGCCCCCTTGTAGAACCTTCCAGCAGGTTCCTGAGCTTCCCCACTGACCCCCCTTGTACCTCTAGCCCAGACACGCCCCCTTGTAGAACCTTCCAGCAGGTTCCTGAGCTTCCCCACTGACCCGCCTTCTACCTCTAGCCCAGACACGCCCCCTTGTAGAACCTTCCAGCAGGTTCCTGAGCTTCCCCACTGACCCCCCCTTCTACCTCTAGCCCAGACACGCCCCCTTGTAGAACCTTCCAGCAGGTTCCTGAGCTTCCCCACTGACCCCCCTTCTACCTCTAGCCCAGACGCGCCCACACTCGTGATTTACTCCTCCTGGCCAACAGGTGGCACCCTGTCATTGCACTTGTCAAGAATTCGCCACGTTCTGTCTACGTGCCGAAGCCTTGCCGGTCGGACGCGGCGGCTGTTTTAACGACGTGACGTTTCTATTTCGGCGACCTATGCTAGAAAGAAAAACAACAACCTCCATTATAGACAAATGATGAAATTTTTTGTGGGGGATGGTGGGTGGGGGGGCCCCCCAGGCTCTCGCGAGGCCGCCTTCTTCTCCGCCCTCACTGCCGCGGGAGTGGTGCACGCGGTGGCGCGCGCCTGCTACACCCCGCAGGTGATCCGCGACAGCTGCACCTGGACCTATGACCCCTTGCTGCACCCCAGAGGTAACATCGAGTACGGAGCCCATTTCGCCAAGGTGTTTGTGGACGCGAGTGTCCACGACCGCTGGAGGCGAGGGGGACAACGCAAGTCTTTGGCGAAACTCGTGCAGATGGATTTGCACAACTACGAAGTCGGTCGCGTGGTGAGTGGGCGGGTGGGTTGTAGGTATTGTCGTATGAAATGTTTTTTTATGGAAAAAAGTATCAGTTTATGAAATGCTGCACATTAATATACTTGGATCGGCATCGTTGTCTAGGGGTTGTCTTGTTCAGCAGTTCTACTGCTGTAGCCACCCGATTGCTTGTGTTGCAGGTTGAAATGTGATTTCTTATTTTTCTACCTACGTGACTTTACCAATCTAACCCAAGTCAGCACGCTCGTGGTTCGTCATTAGCCGTTGCGCTGCTGCTCCTGCAAGTAGCAGCCTGGCTTTGCGCCACTACCCTTGGGTGCAGCACAGGCTGGAGAAGGGATGCAGTGATGTGGTACAGGAGGACGTGGAGCTGAGTGGACTTGCCAATGACTGGTACCAGCGGTGTCAAGATCGGCCTCTGTGGAGGAGGCTCGTGAAGGACGCTACTGGGCAGTTGGAGGCAGTCGCCCTCCAACAACAACGGAGGGTGGAGGAGTGACGCTCACAACAACGAGCGGAGCGCCGGGTGGCTAAAGCACAGCAAGTTGGCACAGTAGGGGGCACAGGTGGTGCATCAGCCAGTCATCTCAGTCAGTCGACCCGTGGCACCTGGGTCTGCCCCGTGACCTCCTGCCAGCGGGCGTTGGACACTTCACGTGGCCTCAACGTGCACACGGCCTGGCACAATCTCCGTCGTGACGTCACCGCCACTTAGTGGCGAATGGCGGTTGGTAGTGACAAATGATGATGGTGTTGGTGGTGACTGATTGTGGTAGTAACAATGACGGTGGTGGTGGTGCTGCAGGTGGTGGAAGAACTCCTGTTGTACTACTGCGGTTGCGACAACAGAACCGGTGAATGCGACAGAGTCTGCCTGCCGCTGCGCGAAGACTTTCGTGACGTTGGCGACTTTCTGAAGGTGAGCTCACGGCTGCCGGTGATGAGACTGCACCCGGAGGATTAATCCACAGTCGGGTTACAAACGGGGGGAGGGGTCCCTAACAGCATTCACTCAACCACCACCACTTCAAAAGAAAACATGGCGGATCCTCCCCCCCTGATGATGATGACGATAATGTCAATGGTGGCTGCAGGGAAAGTACGACAGAAGTTCCGCCATGCGGCTGGTGAGGGACAACAGGAGCGGTGGAAGTAGCGGCGCCGCCCGCTGGCGTCTGGAGCCGGTGAACGAGTGGTTGACGGCGTCCTCGGAGTATGACCTGGTCCACGTGAACGCCAGCCCGGAGTACTGCGTCCGTGGCAGCACCGGCGGAGCGGGGGGGGGGGGGCAGCGCTGCAACGATACCGAGGCAGCCAAGGAATGCACCATCACATGCTGCGACAGAGGATATGACATCTCCCAAGGTGGGCCCCCCCCCCCCCCCGGTTGAAATTGAGTTACAAGAATTGAGGATACGACAACAGACGGAGTGAGTTCAATGAAAGCGTGTCAACATGATCTCGTCCAGGAGCGTCAATCGTTCCACAAACTCCCGGTCATCTTGGTAGCACCAGCGGCGGCTTTCTAGCTCTGCCATCGGACAGAGACGCTGGTCACTGCATCATTGCGCGTAGCGCTCTCGGATGAGCGTCTGCGGCCGTCTGGAATGCTCTTCCGATAATAGAAAGCACTATATTAGTCTAGATTGAACACTCTTTTCTTTAGAACTGCTTTTAGTATTTAGTTTGTCTTTCCCCTGCCCGCACCACCTGAGCGCATGGTTGGCTATGTACGGTGTCAAGAAGTTCAACGTACAAACTATACACTACACTACACACTACACTATACATCACATCCTATACACTACTCTACACCACGACTCTACACTACTGTAATGACCACCTGGCCACGCACCACCGTCTCTCTCTATTCACACCGTCCCTATACCACTACGCACTAGTCTTCACTACTATACAGTACCGTACACCACGCAATCACACCCTGTGCCACTACGCACTATACTTCACTACTATACAGTACCGTACACCACGCAATCACACCCTGTGCCACTACGCACTAGTCTTCACTACTATACAGTACCGTACACCACGCAATCACACCGAAAATGCATTTCTGTAGAACTGCTTTCCGTGATCCTTAGGTCGCTCGAAGGGATCTCGTCGGCAGTGGCTCTGCGACAGCCGCTTCCCCGCGGGTCATTCGCAGAGGTCGCAAACGGGTTTTGATTCCTTACCCCTCGTACCCGTACCCGGCGCACCAGGGTCGCAAGCGGGTACCCGGCCGTACCCGTACCCTACCCGTACCCGGCCAGGTACGGGTAGGGTACGGGTATCGGGTATCCGATTGCGACCTCTGGGACGAAGCCATGTTGCAGGCGCGGGTGGGTTGATTCTAGGAACTTGAATTGTGAGAAGAGACAAGACGTTGGGAAATGAGTGACAAACGGTGACTCACCAGTGACTCACGGTCTACCCATACCCGGCCGCACCAGAGTTGCAAACGGCTACCCGTACCCGGCCGGGTACGGGTAGCCGGGTATCGGGTAGGGTACGGGTATCGGGTACCCGGTTGCGACCTCTGGTCGTTTGACAACGTCGGGAGGAGAAGTGCGCGGAGATTTTGTTCACCTCGACGTTAACGGCGGTCGCACAATTGCGATGATCTCATTAGCTCTCTCCCCTCTGCTGTTCCCTCCCAGTCACGGTGGAGACGCAGTGCGGGTGCAAGGAACAGCTCAAGCAGAACATCAAGTGCAAGCTTTGCCCGTGGACCGTCGATCAATTCGCTTGCAAGTAGCCTCCAGCCCCAGTCTAGGGGGGGCCTCGACTGAAATCGCGACCCCCACAAAGCTTTTCGATTTTAAGCTTTCGTGACTGCAGGGATTCATCTTCTTGGTTCTTTCTGTAAAGTCACGTAGAAGGGAAGTAATAAAATAATAAAAATAAAACATAATAAAATAATATAATAATATAAAGCTGTTTATGGCATCGACATCCAGCGTGTACCCCTCACTACGAGCTGCGTTCTACTATACACACTTCACTCGCGTGCGATGCTACACTGCACTATGCACTACCCTACTATACACTCTGCATGCGCTTCATCTTCACGATGTGGAGCGCCGTTGTTTTGTGACGTCGCCACTTGAATGCGCTTAGCGACCAAGTGCCGTTGTTCCGTTTATTCCTTTGTTCTCGTTAACGCCGCGTTTGCCAAATCTAGGCAACGTTCACTCGGCGCTTGTTGGGATTCACAGCGAGGTCCGTCGCACCCTTCCCTGCGAGCCGCGTCACACTGAATCCACTACTTCACACGACTTCGCACTGCACTTGTATGCAGTGTCTCACCTATAAAAGTCATTTTTGTCTCTTTATCTGTGTGTCTGGATGAAACTTGCTAAGGATTTGGCTCACGAACCACAGGGTGTACGTTTAAAGTACCCACACACACCACAGATACACACACACACATACCACATACACGCCACGCCACACACACTACGCCACACACGACAGCCAGTAAGGAATTGTAGATCCGCCACTGACAATTCACTTCAAAGCATCCGCTGATAAAAGAAGATAAAGGCGCGGTCCCTGCAATTCCCCTACTCAGGCTCTTGTTGGCAGAACGGCCTTCCCACTCTGAGGAGCTCTGGACAGAGCTCCTCGATGGGCTACTTGGCCTACTCTTCCACGCTGACGTCTACAGACGCCGTGGGAGAACACACCAGAGTAGTGGGGGTAGCGCACACTCTACCCCACCGACTGGACCGGGTGGTGGCTGGGCGCGTTTGAGAAACGTGTCCATTGGTTCAGCTGCCGTAGCGACGGCGGGTGACGGACCGGTGACTTCTGGATTGTTTGACCTTCTGAGTCAATGATTGGCGTCACGTTGCGAGCCCAGTGTTTGTACGTGCGACGTCGGTCAAATGAAAGTCACTTAAATTTCGATTTTAAAGCTTTCGTGACTGCAGGGATTCGTATTCTTGGTTCTTTCGGTAAAGTCACGTAGAAGGGAAGTAATAAAATAATAAAAATATAAAACAATAAAAATTCTCACGTTTCGACTGCAACACAAGCAATCATCATCAGGTGTGAAATCCACAGAATTTTTTTTTCAAATTTTCTTGCTGTGGATTTCACACCTGATGATGATTTCTTGTGTTGCAGTCGAAACGTGAGAAATTTTATTGTTTTATATTTACATTATTTTATTATTCCCCTTCTACGTGACTTTACCGAAAGAACCAAGAACATGAAAGTCACTTATTTGAACGGCCCTGGACTGAGACTGCCTGTGACCTTCAGCGTTGAGGCGCCGCTCAAATAACTTAACAGCAGCAAAGGCAAACACGACAAACATCGTGAGTAGTGAACAGCGAGTGGATCAGCGCGGCTGGGCTACGTACGGTGTGAAAGAAGTGCAACACACAGAGCAGAAGCTGTTGTTTGTGTCACTTTCTTTGTTGCAACTTGCCGGAAATCTGTGTAAATTAACACAAATAAGCCGCGTGGCTCGGCAGATTTCTCCCAGTAACGAACCAAACGCCTCTTCCGATTGCGAACCACAAACTCGGCAATCAGTTGTGCAGACCAGAAGGGGGGTGGGGAGTGAATGTCGTCGTGAATGACAGCGGGTGTCTGTCATTGACTGGGTTATATCGACACACAACGTATGTTGATCACGCATGCACACGATGCATGCGCATTGCGTGTGTGTACGTTCGGCCGTTGTAAAAATAACTTCACCCAAATACACTCGTAGCGATGTTGACGTGTAACCCGGTCACAGGAGCAGACTTCAAGCAGCTCATGCCGATGGGTAAAGGTGCAGTCCTGCAAGTGCTCGCGTCACCGCTGTGACGGAAGGTTTTCTCGAGGGAGCTCTGGAGAGAGAGCCTCCGTGGGATGTAACTTGGCCTACTCTTCCACGCTGGCCGATACTTTGTTTTAGGAGAGGTGGGACTACACAGACTCGGTGATGATGTATCTTGGAGGAATCCGATGAGCTGTGAAGCTCTTCATCACAGATATCCAGTCGGAAATGTTGACCACCACCACCCACATTTTACCCCACCGGTGAAATTAAAGCATGCACACACTCTTGAGGGCCTTGTGATTCTAAATGTGGAGGGAAAACCCGGAGAGAAATCCACGTGGCCACGGGGAGAGAGACACGCAGGCTGCAAATATACAGCAGCAGGCGTTAGGATCGGGATCGAACCCACGACCTCCTGTATACCAGGCGAGGTAGTCAACATCTCCTAGCCACCGTGATGATGATGATGATGAGAGAGACACGCAAACTCCAAATATACAGCAGCAGGCATCAGGGTCGGGATCGAACCCACGACCTCCTGTGTACCAGGCGAGGTAGTCAACATCTAGCCACCGTGATGATGATGAGAGAGAGACACGCAGATTTCAAATATACAGCAGCAGGCGTTAGTCGGGATCGAACCCACGACCTCTTGTATACCAGGCGAGGTAGTTAACATCTCCTAGGCACCGTGATGATGATGCTCTTTCGATTAACCCCGCTGTGTGCCAATACAAGTTGGCCCGGCTCATCTTTTGCCTCCTCGGTTGCATACTGATAGTGTGCCTCTGTGTATGTGGGGCGGGCAGACATGTGGCGTGCTGGTTAGTGAAATGCGCTACAAACGTGGTGATCTGAATACAAATGTCCAGCAGCCACTTCTAACTCGGTTGCAAATATAGGAACCGTTCCTGGGCATCCCCTTGGCTTTGAGCCTTAAGTGAGTAAGTAGCCGGCGTGTGACGTCAGATTCAGCGTTGGGGAGACAGACGTGGTGCTGGCCACCCCACCACCATTGCAGCCTTCACGACTACCAGCAAATCGCATTGCCCCAACAGTCAGCACAGTCAGCATCGGCCGCACAGGGGTTCTTTTGAAAATGTGTAATGCTTATGTGGGTGAGCGAGGCTAAGGGTGTACGAGTGTGTGTTGGACAGAGTATTGTAATTCAAACCTTGCAAAAATTAACCCGTGAAAACAAAGTTTTTCACTTTAAATCCTTTATATGCGTGGCGGCTAGAGTCCTCTCGTCCTCTGGCTTGAGATGGCTGCCACCTATGGGTCAGATGATTGTCTGCCACCATTAAGCAATTGGTAATTAAATATTTTTTAAAAAATTCCCTAAACAGTGTAAAATTTGGGAATTTTTTTTCACGAAAATTAATCGTCACGCACAACGAGTCTGTGTGGAAAATGTCAGCTCGATTGGATCACGGGAAGTGGGTTAAAAAACGACTGGAAGATTTGCACGGTCCTAAGCAAGCACGCACGCAATCACGCAAGCAAGCAAGTGAACTTAATATAAAGGATTTTTTAAAAAACAGGTGCCGTTCTTGGCTTCTGGTATCTGGCATGCTCCTTCTCAAGGTCATCTGCCTCATATGAATGAGTGTTCCGTGCTGTTTGGGACTTCAAATGTGAAGAAGTCCACATTGGCTTTGGGTACCTGGTGCCTGTGTCACCGTGTGCGCAATAGACGCTCGCCAGCAACGTATCCCGGCATTGCGACATCGCTGCCCAAGGACACGAGAGGAACAGCGACCTTCTCCTGCTGTCACAATGTCTATGAGCTCGCAGGCATGACACGTCATGAGAGTATTCTTTGGTTCTTTCGGTAAAGTCACGTATGAAGATAAAATAATAAATTAAATACCAGCATACGACGTTTCGATTGCAACACAAGCAATCATCATCAGGTATACATTAAATAGAAACACAAATCTATTATACTTAGAAATGTAATGTAATACAACAGAGAGTCGGATAACATAACAGTCAACACCCTATCTGGTTGATTACGTTCTTCCTGAGAATGCCAAATTTGAGAGAGAGATCAAACACAGAACCAGAACCATAATCTCTCTCTCAAATTTAGCATTCTCAGGAAGAACGTAATCAACCAGGTGGGGTGTTGACTGTTATGTTATCCGACTCTCTGTTGTATTCCATTACATTTCTAAGTATACTAGATTTGTGTTTCTATTTAATTTATACCTGATGATGATTGCTTGTGTTGCAATCGAAACGTCGTATGCTAGTATTTAATTAAATTTATTATTTTATCTTTATACGTCACTTTACCGAAAGAACCAAAGAATAATTCCTGCAGTCATGAAAGCTCCAAATTAAGTCATGAGAGTCCTTGACAAGAGCAGTCCTTTGTGTGCACAAGTCAGGGCAGCTCGATCAGCTACTGGAAGTGATTCATCGCGAGACACAGCTGCCATAGACATTGGCTCAGTCACGTCTGGATTTGACCTTCCACAATGTGAGTTTTTATCTTCAGTATCGTACGCGTTGTCACACTTTCTGTTGAACGATGAGAAGCTCGTGAGGCAGAAGAAGTGCGTGCAGCATGGAGACAGGTGAGAGTAGTGACACGTGCAGAAGATGACTTCGAGACTGCAAAATTTTACACTGTTTAGGGGAAAATACATATTTAATTACCAATTGTTTAATGCTGCCAGACAATCATCTGACCCATAGGTGGCAGCCATCTCAAGCCAGAGGACGAGATGACTCTAGCCGCCCCGATGCCACGCATATAAAGGATTTATAGTGAAAAACTTTGTTTTTACGGGTTAATTTTTTATTTATTTATGAATAAAATCGCAACAATGTAAACAATCCGACAGCTGTGCTCCTGTAATCGACACGGCAGGCTGAGGATGGGCAGGGAAGATGTATTATTTGTTTCATCCCTGCTACAGCTCAATGGAGAGTGATACAAGCTCCAGATTAAAGAGGTAACACATTTGATAGTCAGAAAACAATTCAAGTCAATCCCTAAACAAACATATTATCATCGTGTTTCCATGTTTTTTTATTGTGTCGACTCATTTCACAATAAACATGGGTACATGTTATCTTATAAAATCCATTTGTTGCGATGACATTTACAAAGGTCGTCGTCACGGAGAAAGATCACATCGTCGTACAGACGGAAACAAGTGCAGGGTTCACTGCACACAGCCCTACTTCTCGTTCGATGTCAAACTCGTGTCAAGGGGACAATGGCTGATGGAATATGAATGAGCTGCCGTGAGGTTTAGCGAGGACGAGATGTTGGGGGGAAAAGACACGAGGCAAAAACAATTGAAGACACGACTTGGCAACTTGAAGGAGGTGCGGCCACTACGTCTGCAAATTTGCGCGCGTTACAAATTGTACTATTATTATTATTAAATGAAGAATAAGGCTTAACACCCAAAGGGATTTTGGAAGTTTGAGCAAAAGCGCCGCCATTGGGCAGAGGCGTGGAGAGAGACGCATCGCCAGGGTCATAGTATTTGTACTGGTAGGAACCCACTGGTTACACCAGCCCACAGGGGATTATTGTTTCCGTCCGTCGTGCAGGGAGGGGAGGGGCTGGGTGGGGTGGGGCTGGGTGGGGAGGGGCTGGTCACCCCGTGGTGCCCTTATAAAACTCAACGTTTAACCTACTCACGCCGGCTTGTGCCCGCCCACACAGTCGGCCATATTTGCGGAATACACCACGCCCTGGCCGTTGACCCTGCAGGCCATTGACCGAGCAACCCAACGTTCCTACCAGCTCCCTCCGCAGGAGGAATGTGTTTGTATACATGCTGGAGGGAAGTACGGCAGAAACACCACCTTACTCCAGCAGCAACTGCATTACTTTCAGCATTCCCCACAGCCCGTTGTCGACACGTTGCACGGTGATGGCCTCGCCTCGCCATGTCGGTCGTGGAGGTTGTTGTGACCATACTTCACCACGCTGGTCAGTGCGGGTTGGTGAAGGGGATGCCCAGGACCAGCTCAGATCTCTGTTGTTGGTGCTGTTCTTCCCTGATGTTGCGTGCTCACTAAGCTTGGGGTGACGTGAGTTGTATTGTCTCTGCGTGTTTGCTGGGAGACGACGTCCCTGGGGCTTGGCCTGGGAGGAATATTTCCGACCGAAACACTTTGAAGACATTCTCAAGCAGACAGATAAACAAGAATGTGATATTCGTGATAAATGTGAACTTTCAAAAGTTGACGTTACATGTGTAATGCGGCGTCAATGGGGTTGCTGCTGGACTCTGGCCCAATCACGCGGCCCGGGGTGTTGGGGGCGGAGCCCGGTGTGGGGGGCGTGTGGGAGGGGCCGCCGTCACCTCGGCAGCTCCAATGGGAAGCGAGGTGAACGGGGGTGGAGCCAGCAGGGCAGGATGGGAAAGCCGGATGTGACGATCAGGAAGGGGAGGAGTCGGGGTCACGTGGGAGAGAGGTTATAGAGAGGAGCCCGGGAGAGATCGGGGCCAGTCGATGGAGTGAAGAAGCGGGACCACGTGGGGTGGCCGCCGCCCCATCAGCCACGTGACTGAGGGGGCTTCGGCACACCGTCGGCCAGCGGTGTGCGGAGCGGGGAGGAGCGGAGCGACTGACGGGAGAGCGCGTGCGGGGCGCGCGAGAGGAGACACTGGTCCCTTGTCAGGAGCAGCGGGCGTGAGGATGAGTGGCGGAGTTGAGGAGGGAGTATGTGCGGGGCGCGCGAGAGGAGACGACGCTGGTCCGCGGAGGAGACCAGTGGGGTGCGGAGAAGAACCTGAATAAAAGACGAGCGGAGACCAGCAGTAAATGACGCCGTCTTTTATTACACCACCATCGCCTCCTTCTCCCCTCACGTCTCCTCCTCCACCACCACCACCACCACCACCACGTGCTGCAGCTTCGTCATCTCCACGCCGCCGCTGTAGCGACCCCCGGCCAGCACACCGCGCCCGTAGCCATTGGAGGGAGCGGAGACAGTAGGCGATGGTGAGACGCACGTACCTCGCGCGAGTGCGATACGCACGCACCCAGTGCACGAGCGTGCGCGTACGTTGAACTCGTTATTCCGCACCGCTCGTAGACAAACCGTTTCTAATTCGGAGGTTCGGGTGAAGGTTGACAAACTGAACGCACGAAGCGCATCGACAGGAGCCGCTTCTGAAGGCGCCGCAAACTCCAAATATCAAGCGGCAGGCATCGTCAGGGGTCGAACCCACGACCTCCTGCGTGCCAGGCGAGGTAGTCAACATCTCCGAGCCACCGCGGAGTGATGGTGCAGGAGCCAGATGGATGGCGTCGCCGCCATCCATCTGGGGGGGGGCAAGGTCCTAAAATTCTGATTGTTTCTGCTCCACCGTGGTGGTGGTGGTGGTGGTGGAGGTGGCGGTGTTGGTGGCGGCGGCGTTGTTGGCGGTGTTGGTGGCTGTGGTGGTTGCGGCGTAGGTGTAGGTGGTGTTGGTGTTGGTGGTGTTGGTGGCGGTGGCGGTGTTGGTGGCGGTGGCGGTATTGGTGGCGGTGGCGGTATTGGTGTTGGTGGCGGTGGCAGTGTTGGTGGCGGTGGTGGTAGTGTTGGTGACGGTGTTGGTATTGGTGGTGGTGGTGTTAGTGGCGGTGGTGTTGGTGGTGGTGTAAGTGTTGGTGGTGTTGGTATTGGTGGTGGTGTTGGTATTGGTGGCGGTGGTATTGGTGTTGGTGGTAGTTGTGTTGGCTACCTGCACTCGGCATCGCTCTTGGGGACCACGCTCTGGGCGTTCCCTCCTCGCCCGTCCGCTGGGGAAAGACCACGCCGAGAAAAACCTCACAGACGCACAGAACTCTGCGACGCTTCCCGAAATGCAACAACAACAACCAGCAGCAGCAGCAGCATTGATGATGATGCCGGTTGTGGTTGTTGTCGTCGTCGTTGTAATTGCCGGTGAAGTGTCACCAGGTACTCGAATTGACGAATGTTGTGGTGGGTTTACTCTCCAACACTACACACTACACTAGTATACACTAGTACACACTACACTAGTATACACTAGTACACACTACACTACACTAGTATACACACTACACACTACATACACTACACTACTATATACACTACACTACTATATACACTACACACTACACTAGTATACACTACACTACTATATACACTACACACTACACTAGTATACACTACACTACTATATACACTACACACTACACTAGTATACACTACACTACTATATACACTACACACTACACTAGTATACACTACACTACTATATACACTACACACTACACTAGTATACACTACACTACTATATACACTACACACTACACTAGTATACACTACACTACTATATACACTACACACTACACTAGTATACACTACACTACTATATACACTACACACTACACTAGTATACACTACACTACTATATACACTACACACTACACTAGTATACACTACACTACTATATACACTACACACTACACTAGTATACACTACACTACTATATACACTACACACTACACTAGTATACACTACACTACTATATACACTACACACTACACTAGTATACACTACACTACTATATACACTACACACTACACTAGTATACACTACACACTACACTAGTATACACTACACTACTATATACACTACACACTACACTAGTATACACTACACTACTATATACACTACACACTACACTAGTATACACTACAATATACACTACACACTACACTAGTATACACTACACGACACACTACAATATACACTACACACTACACTAGTATACACTACACGACACACTACACTAGTATACACTACAATATACACTACACACTACACTAGTATACACTACACACTACACTAGTATACACTACACAACACACTAGTATACACTACACTACACACTACACTAGTATACACTACACTACACACTACACTAGTATACACTACACAACACACTAGTATACACTACACTACTATATACACTACACTATGCACTACGCTGCACACTATCAACTAGTAAGTCGTTGGCACGTTCTGTCTACGTGTCACTAAGCCTGACTAAGTGGCTGTGTCACAACTTGTTTTGTAGAAGCTTCACCGGCTATCACAAGTGACAGCTCCACTCGGTGGCTTATTGTCGTCATCGTCGTCGGGTGGCAAATGTATAGCAGCAGCAGCAGCAACAGCATCAGCAGCAACAACAACAGCAGCAGCAACAGCATCAGCAGCATCAGCAGCAACAGCATCAGCAACAACAACAACAGCAGCAGCAACAGCATCAGCAGCAACAGCATCAGCAACAGCAACAACATCAGCAGCAACAGCATCAGCAACAGCATC
Organism: Lethenteron reissneri; assembly: GCF_015708825.2. Taxonomy (NCBI): domain Eukaryota; kingdom Metazoa; phylum Chordata; class Hyperoartia; order Petromyzontiformes; family Petromyzontidae; genus Lethenteron; species Lethenteron reissneri. Next base: position 7,181 of record NW_026891194.1, on the reverse strand, counting down.
AGCAGCAACAACAACAGCATCAGCAGCAACAACAACAGCAGCAGCAGCAACAACAACAGCAGCAGCAGCAACAGCATCAGCAGCAACAACATCAGCAGCAACAACAGCAGCAGCAACAGCATCAGCAGCAACAGCATCAGCAGCATCAGCATCAGCAGCATCAGCAGCATCAGCAGCAGCAGCAGCAACCAAATGACTCTGAACGCGTGGAGACGTCGATTCCGAACGTGGAGGGGGGGTGGGGGGGACCGCAGGGCCCCGAGAGAAATCCACGGGGAGAGAGACGCAAACAGCAGCGGGCAGCGCAAGGGTCGGGATAGAACCCTTGACCTCCCGCGGACCGGGCGAGGGAGTCAACGTTGCGTAGGCACCGCAATGCCCCCGCCACTCACCGGGACGCTTGGAGGCGCTCTGTCGGCCCCACACGAGGCACCCCACCACGGAAGGCAGCGCAATCACCACCACCACGCACAGGAAGCCGATGGAGGAGGCGCTGATGCCGCTGGCGCGGAACGTCGGCTCGTCTCCCGTAGACATCACGGACGAGTGTGGGGAGGAGCCACGAGAGGTGGGCAGCGTGGTGGCAGCTACGGGATTGGGGAGACACGGGGAAACCGCGACACCACCACTCCCCGTTACACACACACAGACAACCACACACACACAGACAGACAACCACACACAGACAACCACACACAACCACATACACACACACACAGACAACCACACACACACACAGACAACCACACACACACAACCACACACACACAGACAACCACACACACACACACAGACAACCACACACACACACACAGACAACCACACACAGACAACCACACACACACAGAGACAACCACACACACACAGAGACAACCACACACACACACAGACACACAGACACACACACAGACAACCACACACACACACACAGACACACAGACACACACACAGACAACCACACACACACACAGACAACCACACAGACAGACAACCACACAGACAGACACAGACACACAAACGGAACCCGCAAAGCGGCTCAGCGCAGCGGCGTGGAGCAGCGCCGCGGAGAACTGGCGCGCGAGAGCCGCAGCGCAGAAAGCCGAGAGAGGAGGAGGAGGAGGACTCTGGCCAGACACAGCCGTCAGCAGTAGCTGCAGAGGCACCACCACCAGGAGGGGAAACACTCAAGAGCCACGTCAGGGTGTCGGTCCGGCCGGCACGGCCACGGCGTGGAACACAGCGGCGCCCCCCCCCCCCCTTGACGTACCGTGGTGGTGTGCGCGCGCCTGGACGGGCAGTGACGAGAGCCCCGGGCCAACCGCCGTGTGGGCCCGCACCGTCACCTCGTACAGGGCCCCCTCGGGCAGCAGCCCGCTCAGCGTCACGCTCCTCACGTCCGCGGGCTGCCGCGGCGTCCGGCACCAGCCACCCCTTCCCCCGCTCGGCCGCCCGCCCGTGACGTTCGCTTCGTCCCCTGGTGCGTCAGGCTGGTGCGTGAGCTGGTGCGTCGGCTGGTGCGTCGGCTGGTGCGTCGGCTGGTTCGTCAGCTAGTTCGTCAGCTAGTGCGTCAGCTAGTGCGTCAGCTAGTGCGTCCCATAGTGCGTCAGCTGGTGCGTCAGCTGGTTCGTCAGCTGGTTTGTCAGCTAGTGCGTCAGCTGGTTTGTCAGCTAGTGCGTCAGCTGGTGCGTCAGCTGGTGCGTCAGCTGATTCGTCGGCTGGTGCGTCGGCTAGTGCGTCAGCTAGTACGTCCCATAGTGCGTCAGCTGGTGCGTCGGCTGGTGCGTCGGCTAGTGCGTCAGCTAGTACGTCCCATAGTGCGTCAGCTGGTGCGTCAGCTGGTTCGTCAGCTGGTTTGTCAGCTAGTGCGTCAGCTGGTTTGTCAGCTAGTGCGTCAGCTGGTGCGTCAGCTGGTGCGTCAGCTGATTCGTCGGCTGGTGCGTCGGCTAGTGCGTCAGCTAGTACGTCCCATAGTGCGTCAGCTGGTGCGTCAGCTGGTGCGTCAGCTGGTGCGTCAGCTGGTTCGTCAGCTAGTGTGTCAGCTGGTTCGTCAGCTAGTACGTCCCATAGTGCGTCAGCTAGTGTGTCCACGAGTGCGTCAGCTAGTGTGTCAGCTGGTTTGTCAGCTAGTGCGTCAGCTAGTGCGTCCCATAGTGCGTCAGCTAGTTTGTCAGCTGGTTCGTCCGCTAGTGCGTCCCCTAGTGCGTCAGCTGGTGTGTCAGCTGGTTCGTCAGCAAGTGCGTCAGCTAGTGTGTCAGCTGGTTCATCAGCAAGTGCGTCAGCTGGTTCGTCAGCTAGTGCGTCAGCTGGTTCATCAGCAAGTGCGTCAGCTGGTTCGTCAGCTAGTGCGTCAGCTAGTGTGTCAGCTGGTTCGTCAGCTAGTACGTCCCATAGTGCGTCAGCTGGTGCGTCAGCTAGTGTGTCCCCTAGTGCGTCAGCTAGTGTGTCCCCTTGTTGGTCGTCTGCTGCGTCTGCGCCTTGGCTGGGCAGCTCCCTGTATGCGACCGTGTACCCCGTGATGCTGCTGCTGCTGCTGCCGCCGTCGTGTGCGGGTGGCGGCTCCCAGCTGACCAGCAGGCTGCTGGAGCTGAGGGCCACGCACACGATGTTTTGTGGGGGTGCGGAGGGGGCTGTGGGTCGGGTTGGGATTGTGGAGGTGACGGGCGGAGGGGGGGTGTCACCGTGAGTCGTGGTAATTGGGAGAAACGTCAGAAACCACTGCAACATGAAAACGATGAGAATAATCCAGGGGGTGAAAAATACAAGTTAGTCAATGACTCTTGCTGCAGTTGTGTGTGTGTGGGGAGGGGGGGGCTCAACTTGTTTTGTTAAGGAGACGCCTTCAATTAGTGACTGTGCACTTTCAATTAGCACGAAGATTGGACTCCCACGACCGCGCTGGGTCCTAACAAAAAGCAAAAGCGGGAGCCTTACAATTCCAACGATGTGAAAACAAAAACATTTAAACCACCGTAGGCGTGGTGAAAACAACAACAACAACAACCCTCTGTTTAGGGACGTTAATAAATAAGTGGTGAAAAAAGCTTCTTGAAAGATGAATGAAATTACAAGCAAAATGCCATCATCATGAAAACCTTCCAGTTAGCTGTGAATAATAGTACGAACAGCACAAATACATTCAGCGGCAGGGTAGTGCACCGCCCTGACATCCACATCTCTCTCTAGCAGTCCGGGTAAAGAAAGCGTGCCCGGGTAGCTACAACACACAAACTTAACAAGCAACAGGACAAAGCGCTCCACAATCAGTGGTGTCCTGTAACAATTACAATGAATCCCCCCACCCCCCCCCCCCCCCACACGAGTCGATTCGGAATATTACGGTGTAGGGTAAACACCAGGTCTCCCACTGCCCACCAGGTAACACATTGTTCCTGCGGAGGGAGCTGGTAGGAACGTCGGGTTGCTCGGTCAATGGCCTGCAGGGTCACGGCCAGGCAACGTGGTGTATTCCGCAAATAGGCCCGAACTGTGAGGGCGGGCACAAGCCGGCGTGAGTAGGTGAAACGTTGAGTTTTATAAGGGCACCACGGGGTTACCAGCCCCTCCCCAAACCCTCCCCACTCCAGCCCCTGCCCCACCCTCCAACCCAGCCCCTCCCACCCTCTCCCACGCCTCCCCTCCCCACCCTCCCCAGCCCAGACCCTCCCCACCCTCCGCCACCCAGCCCCTCCCACCCGCTCACCCACCCTCCCCACCCTCCCCAGCCCACCCTCCCCACCCCTCCCACCCAGCCCCTCCACAACCCTCCCCCACCCAGTCCCTCCCCACCCTCCCCCACCCAGCCCCTCCCCACCCCTCCCCACCCATCCCCTCCCCACCCTCCCCACCCAGCCCTCCCCACCCTCCCCACCCAGTCCCTCCCCACCCCTCCCCACCCAGCCCCTCCCCACCCCTCCCCACCCAGCCCCTCCCCACCCTCCCCCACCCAGCCCCTCCCCACCCTCCCAACCCAGCCCTCCCACCCTCCCCACCAGGGCGAGTGGTGAGGTGAGTGGTGAGGGCGAGTGGTTAGACTTCAACATCACTCGCCTCCTGCTGCTGCTGCTCTGCTGGAACCCGCTGCGCCGTTCTCCTGCCAAGGCGGCGAGACCGAGAAGCAGAGGCCGCCAGGCAACAACATAAACAACGCCACCACCACCACCATCATCATCGTCATCAACGTCATCGTCATCAGCATCGTCGTCGTCATCTTCATCGTCGTCATCTTCTTCTTCACCATCCAACTCTCCTCCCTCCCGCTGTGCGCCCCATCGCCCCGCCTCGCTCTTTATCGCTGTCACGTGGCTCGCTCATTGGCTTGAGGGGGGGGGGTGACGGGTGATGAAGTGACGTCACGTGGCTCGCTCATTGGCTTGAGGGGGGGGTGACGGGTGATGAAGTGACCGTCACGTGGCTCGCTCATTGGCTTGAGGGGGGGGGTGACGGGTGATGAAGTGACGTCACGTGGCTCGCTCATTGGCTTGAGGGGGGGGGGTGACGGGTGATGAAGTGACGTCACGTGACTCGCTCATTGGCTTGAGGGGGGGGTGACGGGTGATGAAGTGACGTCACGTGGCTCGCTCATTGGCTTGAGGGGGGGGGTGACGGGTGATGAAGTGACGTCACGTGGCTCGCTCATTGGCTTGAGGGGGGGGTGACGGGTGATGAAGTGACGTCACGTGGCTCGCTCATTGGCTTGAGGGGGGGGGTGGACGGGTGATGAGTGACGTCACGTGACTCGCTCATTGGCTTGAGGGGTGGGTGACGGGTGATGAAGTGACGTCACGTGGCTCGCTCATTGGCTTGAGGGGTGGGGGTGACGGGTGATGAAGTGACGTCACGTGACTCGCTCATTGGCTTGAGGGGGGGGTGACGGGTGATGAAGTGACGTCACGTGGCTCGCTCATTGGCCTTGAGGGGGGGGGTGACGGGTGATGAAGTGACGTCACGTGACCTCGCTCATTGGGCTTGAGGGGGGGGGTGACGGGTGATGAAGTGACGTCACGTGGCTCGCTCATTGGCTTGAGGGGGGGGGTGACGGGTGATGAAGTGACGTCACGGGACTCGCTCTTGGCGTTGAGGGGGGGGGGACGGGTGATGAAGTGACGTCACGTGGCTCGCTCATTGGGCTTGAGGGGGGGGGGTGACGGGTGATGAAGTGACGTCACGTGGCTCGCTCATTGGCTTGAGGGGGGTGACGGGTGATGAAGTGACGTCACGTGGCTCGCTCATTGGCTTGAGGGGGGGTGACGGGTGATGAAGTGACGTCACGTGGCTCGCTCATTGGCTTGAGGGGGGGGTGACGGGTGATGAAGTGACGTCACGTGGCTCGCTCATTGGCTTGAGGGGGGGGTGACGGGTGATGAAGTGACGTCACGTGGCTCGCTCATTGGCTTGAGGGGGGGGTGACGGGTGATGAAGTGACGTCACGTGACTCGCTCATTGGCTTGAGGGGGGGGTGACGGGTGATGAAGTGACGTCACGTGGCTCGCTCATTGGCTTGAGGGGGGGGTGACGGGTGATGAAGTGACGTCACGTGACTCGCTCATTGGCTTGAGGGGGGGGACGTGATGAAGTGACGTCACGCGTGCTCGCTCATTGGCTTGAGGGGGGGGGTGACGGGTGATGAAGTGACGTCACGTGGCTCGCTCATTGGCTTGAGGGGGGGGGTGACGGGTGATGAAGTGACGTCACGTGACTCGCTCTCATATGGCTTGGAGGGGGGGGGTGACGTGCGGATGAAGTGACGTCACTTGAATCGTCATTGGCTGAGGGGGGGGGGTTTGACGGTGTGATGAAGTGACGTCCCCGTGCTCGCTCATGGCTGAGGGGTGGGGGGTCGATGACGGGTGATGAAGTGGAAGTCAGTGGGCTCGTCATTGGCTTGAGGGGGGGGGGGGAGTGTGATGAAGTGACGTCCGTGACTCGCTCATTGGCTTGAGGGGGGGGGTGACGGGGTGATGAAATTGACGATCCTTGACTCGATCATTGGCTTGAGGGGGGGGGGGGGGACGGGTGAGAAGTTGACGTCACGTGACTCGCTCATTGGCTTGACGGGGGGGGTGAGGCAGTGATGAAGAGTGACGTACGTGGCTTCGATCATTGGCTTGGAGGGGGGGGGGTGACGGGTGATGAAGTGACGTCACGTAGCTCGCTCATTGGCTTGAGGGGGGGGTGACGGGTGATGAAGTGACGTCACGTGGCTCGCTCACTGGCTTGAGGGGGGGGTGACGGGTGATGAAGTGACGTCACGTGACTCGCTCATTGGCTTGAGGGGGGGGTGACGGGTGATGAAGTGACGTCACGCGGCTCGCTCATTGGCTTGAGGGGGGGGGTGACGGGGTGAAGTGACGTCACTACGGAATCTCTTGAGAATGCGGGGGGGGGATATCGATTTAAAACTTTCGTGACTGCAGGGATTCATCTCTTAATCGTCTTGGTTCTTTCGGTAAAGTCGCGTAGAATGGAAAGAAAAAACATAATTGTATTATGTAAATTTTTATTATTTATTATTAAAAACAAAAATAAAACATAATTGTATTATGTTAAAATATTATTTTATTAATCCCATAAATAAATACAAATATCACATAATAAATTAACATTATGTTTTATATTTATTATTTTTTCATTTCCATTCTCCGTGACTTTACCGAAAGAACCAAGAAAATGCGGGGGAGTGTTTGGTGACGTTAAGAGCTCAAGTTGATACGTGGTGACGTCACTACGTAAGCTCTTGACGGGGTGTGCGGTGACGTTTTCAAGGAAAGTGCATAACATGATCAGACTACCACATATGATAATTGGTTTTTTACCCTTCTATCTGGCAACAAAACTGACACCTTTTTACAAGGAGTCATGTTTGCATAGACCGCAATACCAGCAGTCATAATACAAACAAAAGAACATAACTCTGATAATGTGCACTGTCCTTGAAGTTGATTGGTCCACACCCGAGACAGCTTTCCTTCGAGCCTAGTCTCATATGGGTTGGACCAGATGACGCCAAAAGGCGCAATTATCAATTAACATGATCAGAGTTGTGTGTTTTGTTTGTATTACGACTGCAGGTATTGTGGTCTATGCAAACATGACTCCTTGTAAAATGGTGTCAGTTTTGTTGCCAGATAGAAGGGTAAATAAACAATTATGATTCTGTGTCATGCAGTAGATGAACTATAGAC
>NW_026891193.1:0-20575 GCF_015708825.2 Lethenteron reissneri | reverse complement strand
AGCCAATGAGCGAGTCACGTGACAGCGATAAAGAGCGAGGCGGGGCGATGGGCGCACAGCGGGAGGGAGGAGAGTTGGATGGTGAAGAAGAAGATGACGACAATGAAGATGACGACGACGATGCTGATGATGATGACGTTGATGACGATGATGATGGTGGTGGTGGCGGCGGCGTTGTTTATGTTGTTGCCTGGCGGCCTCTGCTTACTCGGTCTCGCCGCCTGTGCTGAGAACGGCGCAACGGGTCCAGCAGCAGCAGGAGCAGGAGGCGAGTGATGTTGGAGTCTAACCACTCACCCTCACCACTCACCCTCACCACTCGCGCTCCCACTCACCCTGGTGGGGAGGGTGGGAGGGGCTGGGTGGGGAGGGTGGGGAGGGGCTGGGTGGGGAGGGTGGGGAGGGGCTGGGTGGGGTGGGGGAGGGGCTGGTGGAGGGTGGGGGGGCTGGGTGGGGAGGGTGGGGAGGGGTGGGTGGGGAGGGTGGGGAGGGGCTGGGGTGGGGGGGTGGGAGGGGAGGGGCTGGGTTGGGAGGGTGGGAGGGGCTGGGTGGGGGGTGGGGAGGGGCTGGGTGGGGAGGGTGGGGCTGGGTGAGGGTGGGAGGGGTGGGGCTGGGTGGGGAGGGGCTGGTCACCCCGTGGTGCCCTTATAAAACTCAACGTTTCACCTACTCACGCCGGCTTGTGCCCGCCCTCACAGTCTGGCATATTTGCGGAATACACCACGTTGCCGTTGACCCTGCAGGCCATTGACCGAGCAACCCGACGTTCCTACCAGCTCCCTCCGCAGGACAATGTGTTCCCTGGTGGGCAGTGTGGAGCCTGTTGTTCCTACCTGTAATATTCCGATCGACTCGTGTGGCGGCGGTGGGGGGTGGGGGGGGATTCATTGTAATTGTTACAGGACCAATGATTGTGGAGCGATTTGTCCTGTTGCTTGTTAATTTTGTGTGTGTAGCTACCCGGGGCACGCTTTCTTTACCCGACTGCTAGAGAGAGATGTGGATGTCAGGGCGTGCACTACCCTGCCGCTGAATGTATTTTGTGCTGTTTCGTACTATTATTTCACAGCTACTGGAAGGTTTTCATGATGATGGAATTTTGCTTGAATTTCATTCATCTTTCAAGAAGCTTTTTTCACCACTAGTTTATTTACGTCCCTAAACAGAGGGTTTTTGTTGTTGTTTCACCACGCCTACGGTGGTTTCAATTTTGTTTTTACATCGTTGGAATTGTAAGGCTCCCCGCTTTTGCTTTTGGTAGGACCCAGCGCGGTCGTGGGAGTCCAATTCTTCGTGCTAATTGAAAGTGCACAGTCAATAATTGAAGGCGTCTCCTTACAAAACAAGTTGAGCCCCCCCCCCTCCCCACACACCACACAACTGCAGCAAGAGTCATTGACTAGCTTGTATTTTTCACCCCTGGCTTTATTCTCATCGTTTTCATGTTGCAGTGGTTTCTGACGTTTCTCCCAATTACCACGACTTCACGGTGACACCCCCCCCTCCGCCCGTCACCCTCCACAATCCCAACCCGACCCACAGCCCCACCTCCGCACCCCCACAAAACATCGTGTGCGTGGCCCTCAGCTCCAGCAGCCTGCTGGTCAGCTGGGAGCCGCCACCCGCACACGACGGCGGCAGCAGCAGCAGCATCACGGGGTACACGGTCGCATACAGGGAGCTGCCCAGCCAAGGCGCAGACGCAGCAGACGACCAACAAGGGGACACACTAGCTGACGAACTATGGGACGCACCAGCTGACGCACTAGCTGACGCACTATGGGACGTACTAGCTGACGAACCAGCTGACGCACTAGCTGACGCACTATGGGACGTACTAGCTGACGAACCAGCTGACACACTAGCTGACGCACTAGCTGACGAACCAGCTGACGCACTTGCTGATGAACCAGCTGACACACTAGCTGACACACTAGCTGACGCACTTGCTGACGAACCAGCTGACGAACCAGCTGACACACCAGCTGACGCACTAGGGGACGCACTAGCGGACGAACCAGCTGACAAACTAGCTGACGCACTAGCTGACGAACCAGCTGACACACCAGCTGACGCACTAGGGGACGCACTAGCGGACGAACCAGCTGACAAACTAGCTGACGCACTAGCTGACGCACTAGCTGACAAACCAGCTGACACACTAGCTGACGCACTCGTGGACACACTAGCTGACGCACTATGGGACGTACTAGCTGACGAACCAGCTGACACACTAGCTGACGAACCAGCTGACGCACCAGCTGACGCACCAGCTGACGCACTTGCTGACACACTAGCTGACGCACTAGCTGACGAACCAGCTGACGCACTTGCTGACGAACCAGCTGACGAACCAGCTGACACACCAGCTGACGCACTAGGGGACGCACTAGCGGACGAACCAGCTGACAAACTAGCTGACGCACTAGCTGACGAACCAGCTGACACACCAGCTGACGCACTAGGGGACGCACTAGCGGACGAACCAGCTGACAAACTAGCTGACGCACTAGCTGACGCACTAGCTGACAAACCAGCTGACACACTAGCTGACGCACTCGTGGACACACTAGCTGACGCACTATGGGACGTACTAGCTGACGAACCAGCTGACGCACCAGCTGACGCACCAGCTGACGCACCAGCTGACGCACCAGCTGACGCACCAGCTGACGCACTATGGGACGTACTAGCTGACGCACTAGCTGACGAACCAGCTGACGAATCAGCTGACGAATCAGCTGACGCACCAGCTGACGCACTAGCTGACAAACCAGCTGACGCACTAGCTGACAAACCAGCTGACGAACCAGCTGACGCACCAGCTGACGCACTATGGGACGCACTAGCTGACGCACTAGCTGACGAACTAGCTGACGAACCAGCCGACGAACCAGCCGACGCACCAGCTCACGCACCAGCCGACGCACCAGGGGACGAAGCGAACGTCACGGGCGGGCGGCCGAGCGGGGGAAGGGGTGGCTGGTGCCGGACGCCGCGGCAGCCCGCGGACGTGAGGAGCGTGACGCTGAGCGGGCTGCTGCCCGAGGGGGCCCTGTACGAGGTGACGGTGCGGGCCCACACGGCGGTTGGCCCGGGGCTCTCGTCACTGCCCGTCCAGGCGCGCGCACACCACCACGGTACGTCAAGGGGGGGGGGGGGCGCCGCTGTGTTCCACGCCGTGGCCGTGCCGGCCGGACCGACACCCTGACGTGGCTCTTGAGTGTTTCCCCTCCTGGTGGTGGTGCCTCTGCAGCTACTGCTGACGGCTGTGTCTGGCCAGAGTCCTCCTCCTCCTCCTCTCTCGGCTTTCTGCGCTGCGGCTCTCGCGCGCCAGTTCTCCGCGGCGCTGCTCCACGCCGCTGCGCTGAGCCGCTTTGCGGGTTCCGTTTGTGTGTCTGTGTCTGTCTGTGTGGTTGTCTGTGTCTGTCTGTGTGGTTGTCTGTGTGTGTGTGTGGTTGTCTGTGTGTGTGTCTGGTGTCTGTGTGTGTGTGTGTGGTTGTCTGTGTGTGTGTCTGTGTGTCTGTGTGGTGTGTGTGTGGTTGTCTGTGGTGTGTGTGTGGTGGTGTCTGTGTGTGTGTGTGGTTGTCTGTGTGTGGTTGTCTGTGTGTGTGTGTGTGTGGTTGTCTGTGTGTGTGTGGTTGTCTGTGTGTGTGTGGTTGTCTGTGTGTGTGTCGTTGTCTGTGTGTGTGTGTGGTTGTCTGTGTGTGTGTGTGTATGTGGTTGTGTGTGGTTGTCTGTGTGTGGTTGCCTGTCTGTGTGTGTGTGGTTGTCTGTGTGTGTGTAACGGGGAGTGGTGGTGTCGCGGTTTCCCCGTGTCTCCCCAATCCCGTAGCTGCCACCACGCTGCCCACCTCTCGTGGCTCCTCCCCACACTCGTCCGTGATGTCTACGGGAGACGAGCCGACGTTCCGCGCCAGCGGCATCAGCGCCTCCTCCATCGGCTTCCTGTGCGTGGTGGTGGTGATTGCGCTGCCTTCCGTGGTGGGGTGCCTCGTGTGGGGCCGACAGAGCGCCTCCAAGCGTCCCGGTGAGTGGCGGGGGCATTGCGGTGCCTACGCAACGTTGACTCCCTCGCCCGGTCCGCGGGAGGTCAAGGGTTCTATCCCGACCCTTGCGCTGCCCGCTGCTGTTTGCGTCTCTCTCCCCGTGGATTTCTCTCGGGGCCCTGCGGTCCCCCCCACCCCCCCTCCACGTTCGGAATCGACGTCTCCACGCGTTCAGAGTCATTTGGTTGCTGCTGCTGATGCTGTTGCTGCTGATGCTGTTGCTGCTGATGTTGTTGTTGCTGCTGCTGCTGCTGCTGCTATACATTTGCCACCCAACGACAATGACGACAATAAGCCACCGAGTGAAGCTGTCACTTGTGATAGCCGGTGAAGCTTCTACAAAACAAGTTGTGACACAGCCACTTAGTCAGGCTTAGTGTCACGTAGACAGAACGTGCCAACGACTTACTAGTTGATAGTGTATATAGTAGTGTAGTGTATACTAGTGTGTTGTGTAGTGTATACTAGTGTAGTGTGTAGTGTATATAGTAGTGTAGTGTATATAGTAGAGTAGTGTGTAGTGTATATAGTAGTGTAGTGTATACTAGTGTAGTGTGTAGTGTATACTAGTGTAGTGTATGTAGTAGTGTAGTGTATATAGTAGTGTAGTGTATGTAGTGTGTAGTGTATATAGTAGTGTAGTGTGTAGTGTTGGAGAGTAAACCCACCACAACATTCGTCAATTCGAGTACCTGGTGACACTTCACCGGCAATTACAACGACGATGACAACAACCACAACCGGCATCATCATCAATGCTGCTGCTGGTTGTTGTTGTTGCATTTCGGGAAGCGTCGCAGAGTTCTGTGCGTCTGTGAGGTTTTTCTCGGCGTGGTCTTTCCCCAGCGGACGGGCGAGGAGGGAACGCCCAGAGCGTGCTCCCCAAGAGCGATGCCGAGTGCAGGTAGCCAACACAACTACCACCAACACCAATACCACCGCCACCAATACCAACACCACCACCAATACCAACACCACCAACACTTACACCACCACCAACACCACCGCCACTAACACCACCACCACCAATACCAACACCGCCACCAACACTACCACCACCGCCACCAACACCGCCACCAACACCGCCACCGCCACCAACACCAATACCGCCACCACCACCAATACCGCCACCAACACCGCCACCGCCACCAACACCACCAACACCACCTACACCTACGCCGCCACCACCACAGCCACCAACACCGCCAACAACGCCGCCGCTACCAACACCGCCACCTCCACCACCACCACGGTGGAGCAGAAACAATCAGAATTTTAGGACCTTGCCCCCCCCCCCCCCCCCCCCGGTTGACGGTTGACACCGCCGGATGAAAGCCGCTCCCCAAATCACCGCCGCCACACCACGTGGGGCGTGGCGGCGACGCCATCCGTCTGGCTCCTGCACCATCACTCCGCGGTGGCTCGGAGATGTTGACTACCTCGCCTGGCACGCAGGAGGTCGTGGGTTCGACCCCTGACGATGCCTGCCGCTTGATATTTGGAGTTTGCGGCGCCTTCAGAAGCGGCTCCTGTCGATGCGCTTCGTGCGTTCAGTTTGTCAACCTTCACCCGAACCTCCGAATTAGAAACGGTTTGTCTACGAGCGGTGCGGAATAACGAGTTCAACGTACGCGCACGCTCGTGCACTGGGTGCGTGCGTATCGCACTCGCGCGAGGTACGTGCGTCTCACCATCGCCTACTTTCTCCGCTCCCTCCAATGGCTACGGGCGCGGTGTGCTGGCCGGGGATCGCTACAGCGGCGGCGTGGAGATGACGAAGCTGCAGCACGTGGTGGTGGTGGTGGTGGAGGAGGAGACGTGAGGGGAGGAGGCGATGGTGGTGTAATAAAAGACGGCGTCATTTACTGCTGGTCTCCGCTTGTCTTTTATTCAGGTTCTTCTCCGCACCCCACTGGTCTCCTCCGCGGACCAGCGTCGTCTCCTCTCGCGCGCCCCGCACATACTCCCTCCTCAACTCCGCCACTCATCCTCACGCCCGCTGCTCCTGACAAGGGACCAGTGTCTCCTCTCGCGCGCCCCGCACGCGCTCTCCCGTCAGTCGCTCCGCTCCTCCCCGCTCCGCACACCGCTGGCCGACGGTGTGCCGAAGCCCCGTCAGCCACGTGGCTGATGGGGCGGCGGCCACCCCACGTGGTCCCGCTTCTTCACTCCATCGACTGGCCCCGATCTCTCCCGGGCTCCCCTCTATAACCTCTCTCCCACGTGACCCCGACTCCTCCCCTTCCTGATCGTCACATGTGGGCTGGTGTAACCAGTGGGTTCCTACCAGTACAAATACTATGACCCTGGCGCTGCGTCTCTCTCCACGCCTCTGCCCAATGGCGGCGCTTTTGCTCAAACTTCCAAAATCCCTTTGGGTGTTAAGCCTTATTCTTCATTTAATAATAATAATAGTACAATTTGTAACGCGCGCAAATTTGCAGACGTAGTGGCCGCACCTCCTTCAAGTTGCCAAGTCGTGTCTTCAATTGTTTTTGCCTCGTGTCTTTTCCCCCCAACATCTCGTCCTCGCTAAACCTCACGGAAGCTCATTCATATTCCATCAGCCATTGTCCCCTTGACACGAGTTTGACATCGAACGAGAAGTAGGGCTGTGTGCAGTGAACCCTGCACTTGTTTCCGTCTGTACGACGATGTGATCTTTCACCGTGACGACGACCTTTGTAAATGTCATCGCAACAAAGGGATTTTATAAGATAACAGGTTTATTGTGAAATAAGTCAACACAATAAACAAACATGAAAACACGATGATGATATGTTTGTTTAGGGATTGACTTGAATTGTTTTCTGACTATCAAATGTGTTACCTCTTTAATCTCATGATCTGGAGCTTGTATCACTCTCCATTGAGCTGTAGCAGGGATGAAACAAATAATACATCTTCCCTGCCCATCCTCAGCCTGCCGTGTCGATTACAGGAGCACAGCTGTCGGATTGTTTACATTGTTGCGATTTTATTCATAAATAAATAAAAAATTAACCCGTAAAAACAAAGTTTTTCACTATAAATCCTTTATATGCGTGGCATCGGGGCGGCTAGAGTCATCTCGTCCTCTGGCTTGAGATGGCTGCCACCTATGGGTCAGATGATTGTCTGGCAGCATTAAACAATTGGTAATTAAATATGTATTTTCCCCTAAACAGTGTAAAATTTTGCAGTCTCGAAGTCATCTTCTGCACGTGTCACTACTCTCACCTGTCTCCATGCTGCACGCACTTCTTCTGCCTCACGAGCTTCTCATCGTTCAACAGAAAGTGTGACAACGCGTACGATACTGAAGATAAAAACTCACATTGTGGAAGGTCAAATCCAGACGTGACTGAGCCAATGTCTATGGCAGCTGTGTCTCGCGATGAATCACTTCCAGTAGCTGATCGAGCTGCCCTGACTTGTGCACACAAAGGACTGCTCTTGTCAAGGACTCTCATCACTTAATTTGGAGCTTTCGTGACTGCAGGAATTATTCTTTGGTTCTTTCGGTAAAGTGACGTATAAAGATAAAATAATAAAATAAATTAAATACTAGCATACGACGTTTCGATTGCAACACAAGCAATCATCATCAGGTATAAATTAAATAGAAACACAAATCTAGTATACTTAGAAATGTAATGTAATACAACAGAGAGTCGGATAACATAACAGTCAACACCCTACCTGGTTGATTACGTTCTTCCTGAGAATGCTAAATTTGAGAGAGAGATTATGTTTCTGGTTCTGTGTTTGATCTCTCTCTCAAATTTGGCATTCTCAGGAAGAACGTAATCAACCAGATAGGGTGTTGACTGTTATGTTATCCGACTCTCTGTTGTATTACATTACATTTCTAAGTATAATAGATTTGTGTTTCTATTTAATGTATACCTGATGATGATTGCTTGTGTTGCAATCGAAACGTCGTATGCTGGTATTTAATTTATTATTTTATCTTCATACGTGACTTTACCGAAAGAACCAAAGAATACTCTCATGACGTGTCATGCCTGCGAGCTCATAGACATTGTGACAGCAGGAGAAGGTCGCTGTTCCTCTCGTGTCCTTGGGCAGCGATGTCGCAATGCCGGGATACGTTGCTGGCGAGCGTCTATTGCGCACACGGTGACACAGGCACCAGGTACCCAAAGCCAACGTGGACTTCTTCACATTTGAAGTCCCAAACAGCACGGAACACTCATTCATATGAGGCAGATGACCTTGAGAAGGAGCATGCCAGATACCAGAAGCCAAGAACGGCACCTGTTTTTTAAAAAATCCTTTATATTAAGTTCACTTGCTTGCTTGCGTGATTGCGTGCGTGCTTGCTTAGGACCGTGCAAATCTTCCAGTCGTTTTTTAACCCACTTCCCGTGATCCAATCGAGCTGACATTTTCCACACAGACTCGTTGTGCGTGACGATTAATTTTCGTGAAAAAAATTCCCAAATTTTACACTGTTTAGGGAATTTTTTAAAAAATATTTAATTACCAATTGCTTAATGGTGGCAGACAATCATCTGACCCATAGGTGGCAGCCATCTCAAGCCAGAGGACGAGAGGACTCTAGCCGCCACGCATATAAAGGATTTAAAGTGAAAAACTTTGTTTTCACGGGTTAATTTTTGCAAGGTTTGAATTACAATACTCTGTCCAACACACACTCGTACACCCTTAGCCTCGCTCACCCACATAAGCATTACACATTTTCAAAAGAACCCCTGTGCGGCCGATGCTGACTGTGCTGACTGTTGGGGCAATGCGATTTGCTGGTAGTCGTGAAGGCTGCAATGGTGGTGGGGTGGCCAGCACCACGCCTGTCTCCCCAACGCTGAAGCTGACGTCACACGCCGGCTACTTACTCACTTAAGGCTCAAAGCCAAGGGAATGCCCAGGAACGGTTCCTATATTTGCAACCGAGTTAGAAGTGGCTGCTGGACATTTGTATTCAGATCACCACGTTTGTAGCGCATTTCACTAACCAGCACGCCACATGTCTGCCCGCCCCACATACACAGAGGCACACTATCAGTATGCAACCGAGGAGGCAAAAGATGAGCCGGGCCAACTTGTATTGGCACACAGCGGGGTTAATCGAAAGAGCATCATCATCACGGTGCCTAGGAGATGTTAACTACCTCGCCTGGTATACAAGAGGTCGTGGGTTCGATCCCGACTAACGCCTGCTGCTGTATATTTGAAATCTGCGTGTCTCTCTCTCATCATCATCACGGTGGCTAGATGTTGACTACCTCGCCTGGTACACAGGAGGTCGTGGGTTCGATCCCGACCCTGATGCCTGCTGCTGTATATTTGGAGTTTGCGTGTCTCTCTCATCATCATCATCATCACGGTGGCTAGGAGATGTTGACTACCTCGCCTGGTATACAGGAGGTCGTGGGTTCGATCCCGATCCTAACGCCTGCTGCTGTATATTTGCAGCCTGCGTGTCTCTCTCCCCGTGGCCACGTGGATTTCTCTCCGGGTTTTCCCTCCACATTTAGAATCACAAGGCCCTCAAGAGTGTGTGCATGCTTTAATTTCACCGGTGGGGTAAAATGTGGGTGGTGGTGGTCAACATTTCCGACTGGATATCTGTGATGAAGAGCTTCACAGCTCATCGGATTCCTCCAAGATACATCATCACCGAGTCTGTGTAGTCCCACCTCTCCTAAAACAAAGTATCGGCCAGCGTGGAAGAGTAGGCCAAGTTACATCCCACGGAGGCTCTCTCTCCAGAGCTCCCTCGAGAAAACCTTCTGTCGCAGCGGTGACGCGAGCACTTGCAGGACTGCACCTTTACCCATCGGCATTAGCTGCTTGAAGTCTGCTCCTGTGACCGGGTTACACGTCAACATCGCTACGAGTGTATTTGGGTGAAGTTATTTTTATAACGGCCGAACGTACACACACGCAATGCGCATGCATCGTGTGCATGCGTGATCAACATACGTTGTGTGTGTCGATATAACCCAGTCAGTAACAGACACACGCTGTCATTCACGACGACATTCACTCCCCACCCCCCTTCTGGTCTGCACAACTGATTGCCGAGTTTGTGTTTCGCAATCAGAAGAGGTGTTTGGTTCGTTACTGGAGAAATCTGCCGAGCCACGCGGCTTATTTGTGTTTATTTACACAGATTTCCGGCAAGTTGCAACAAAGAAAGTGACACAAACAACAGCTTATGCTCTGTGTGTTGAACTTCTTTCGCACCGTACGTAGCCCAGCCGCGCTGATCCACTCGCTGTTCACTACTCACGATGTTTGTCGTTTGGATTTGCTGCCGTTTAGTTATTTGAGCGGCGCCTCAACGCTGAAGGTCACAGGCAGTCTCAGTCCAGGGCCGTTCAAATAAGTGACTTTCATAGTCTTAGTTCTTTCGGTAAAGTCACGTAGAAGGGGAATAATAAAATAATGTAAATATAAAACAATACAATTTCTCACGTTTCGACTGCAACACAAGCAATCATCATCAGGTGTGAAATCCACAGCAAGAACATTTTAAAAATGTTTTTTGTGGATTTAACACCTGATGATGATTGCTTGTGTTGCAGTCGAAACGTGAGAAATGTTATTGTTTTAATATTATATTATTTCCCTTCTACGTGACTTTACCGAAAGAACCAAGAATATGAATCCCTGCAGTCACGAAAGCTTTAAATCGAAATTTAAGTGACTTTCATTTGACCGACGTCGCACGTACAAACACACTGGGCTCGCAACGTGACGCCAATCATTGACTCAGAAGGTCAAACAACCCAGAGGTCACCGGTCCGTCACCCGCCGTCGCTACGGCAGCTGAACCAATGGACACGTTTCTCAAACGCGCCCAGCCACCACCCGGTCCAGTCGGTGGGGTAGAGTGTGGGCTACCCCCACTACTCTGGTGTGTTCTCCCACGGCGTCTGTAGACGTCAGCGTGGAAGAGTAGGCCAAGTAGCCCATCGAGGAGCTCTGTCCAGAGCTCCTCAGAGTGGGAAGGCCGTTCTGCCAACAAGAGCCTGAGTAGGGGAATTGCAGGGACCGCGCCTTTATCTTCTTTTATCAGCGGATGCTTTGAAGTGAATTGTCAGTGGCGGATCTACAATTCCTTACTGGCTGTCGTGTGTGGCGTAGTGTGTGTGGCGTGGCGTGTGTGTGGTATGTGTGTGTGTGTATCTGTGGTGTGTGTGGGTACTTTAAACGTACACCCTGTGGTTCGTGAGCCAAATCCTTAGCAAGTTTCATCCAGACACACAGATAAAGAGACAAAAATGACTTTTATAGGTGAGACACTGCATACAAGTGCAGTGCGAAGTCGTGTGAAGTAGTGGATTCAGTGTGACGCGGCTCGCAGGGAAGGGTGCGACGGACCTCGCTGTGAATCCCAACAAGCGCCGAGTGAACGTTGCCTAGATTTGGCAAACGCGGCGTTAACGAGAACAAAGGAATAAACGGAACAACGGCACTTGGTCGCTAAGCGCATTCAAGTGGCGACGTCACAAAACAACGGCGCTTCCACATCGTGAAGATGAAGCGCATGCAGAGTGTGTAGTAGGGTAGTGCATAGTGCAGTGTAGCATCGCACGCGAGTGAAGTGTGGATAGTAGAACGCAGCTCGTAGTGAGGGGTACACGCTGGATGTCGATGCCCTAAACAGCTTTGTGGGGGTCGCGATCTCAGTCGAGGCCCCCCCTCCACTGGGGCTGGAGGCTACTTGCAAGCGAATTGATCGACGGTCCACGGGCAAAGCTTGCACTTGACGTTCTCCTTGAGCTGTTCCTTGCACCCGCACTGCATCTCCACCGTGACTGGGGAGGGAACAGCAGAGGGGAGAGAGCTAATGAGATCATCGCAATTGTGCAACCGCCATTAACGTCGAGGTGAACAAAATCTCCGCGCACTTCTCCTCCCGACGTTGTCAAACGACCAGAGGTCGCAACCGGGTACCCGATACCCGGCTACCCGTACCCGGCCGTACCCGGCCGGGTACGGGTAGCCGTTTGCGATCCTGGTGCGACCGGGTACGGGTAGACCGTGAGTCACTGGTGAGTCACCGTTTGTCACTCATTTCCCAACGTCTTGTCTCTTCTCACAATTCAAGTTCCTAGAATCAACCCACCCGCGCCTGCAACATGGCTTCGTCCCAGAGGTCGCAAGCGGGTACCCGAAACCCGGCCGGGTACGGGTAGGGTACGGGTACGGCCGGGTACCCGCTAGCGACCCTGGTGCGGCCGGATATGGGTACGAGGGGTAAGGAATCAAAACCCGTTTGCGACCTCTGCGAATGACCCGCGGGGAAGCGGCTGTCGCAGAGCCACTGCCGACGATATCCCTTCGAGCAACCTAAGGATCACGGAAAGCAGTTCTACAGAAATGCATTTTCGGTGTGATTGCGTGGTGTACGGTACTGTATAGTAGTGAAGACTAGTGCGTAGTGGTATAGGGACGGTGTGAATAGAGAGAGACGGTGGTGTGTGGCCAGGTGGTCATTACAGTAGTGTAGAGTCGTGGTGTAGAGTAGTGTATAGGATGTGATGTATAGTGTAGTGTAGTGTATAGTTTGTATGTTGAACTTCTTGACACCGTACATAGCCAACCATGCGCTCAGGTGGTGCGGGCAGGGGAAAGACAAACTAAATACTAAAAGCAGTTCTAAAGAAAACAGTGTTCAATCTAGACTAATATCGCGCTTTATATTATCGGAAGAGCATTCCAGACGGCCGCAGACGCTCATCCGAGAGCGCTGCGCGCAATGATGCAGTGACCAGCGTCTCTGTCCGATGGCAGAGCTAGAAAGCCGCCGCTGCTGCTACCAAGATGACCGGAGTTTGTGGAACGATTGACGCTCCTGGACGAGATCATGTTTACACGCTTTCATTGAACTCACTCCGTCTGTTGTCGTATCCTCAAATCTTGTAACTCAATTTCAACCGGGGGTGGGGGGGGGGCCCACCTTGGGAGATGTCGTATCCTCTGTCGCAGCATGTGACGGTGCATTCCTCGGCTGCCTCGGTGTCGTTGCAGCGCTGCCTCCCCACCGCTCCGCTGGTGCTGCCACGGACGCAGTACTCCGGGCTGGCGCTCACGTGGACCAGGTCATACTCCGAGGGCGCCGTCAACCACTCGTTCACCGGCTCCAGACGCCAGCGGGCGGCGCCGCCACTTCCACCGCTCCTGTTGTCCCTCACCAGCCGCATGGCGGAACTTCTGTCGTACTTTCCCTGCAGCCATCATTGACATTATCGTCATCATCATCAGGGGGGGGGAGGATCCGCCATGTTTTCTTTTGAAGTGGTGGTGGTTGAGTGAATGCTGTTAGGGACCCCTCCCCCCGTTTGTAACCCGACTGTGGATTAATCCTCCGGGTGCAGTCTCATCACCGGCAGCCGTGAGCTCACGTTCAGAAAGTCGCCAACGTCGCGAAAGTCTTCGCGCAGCGGCAGGCAGACTCTGTCGCATTCACCGGTTCTGTTGTCGCAACCGCAGTAGTACAACAGTTCTTCCATCACCTGCAGCACCACCACCACGGTCATTGTTACTACCACAATCAGTTACCACCAACACCATCATCATTTGTCACTACCAACCGCCATTCGCCACTAAGTGGATTGTGCCAGGCCGTGTGCACGTTGAGGCCACGTGAAGTGTCCAACGCCCGCTGGCAGGAGGTCACGGGGCAGACCCAGGTGCCACGGGTCGACTGACTGAGATGACTGGCTGATGCACCACCTGTGCCCCCTACTATGCCAACATGCTGTGCTTTAGCCACCCGGCGCTCCGCTCGTTGTTGTGAGCGTCGCTCCTCCACCCTCCGTTGTTGTTGGAGGGCGACTGCCTCCAACTGCCCAGTAGCGTCCTTCACGAGCCTCCTCCACAGAGGCCGATCTTGACACTGCTGGTACCAGTCATCGGCAAGTCCACTCAGCTCCACGTCCTCCTGTACCACATCACTGCATCCCTTCTCTAGCCTGTGCCGCACCCAAGGGTAGTGGCGCAAAGCCAGGCTGCTACTCACAGGAGCAGCAGCACAACGGCTAATGACGAACCATGAGCGTGCTGACTTGGGGGGTTAGATCGGTAAAGGCACGTAGATAGAAAAATAATAAATCACATTTCAACCTGCAACACAAGCAATCGGGTGGCTACAGCAGTAGAACTGCTGAACAAGACAACCCCTAGACAACGATGCCGATCCAAGTATATAAATGTGCAGCATTTCATAAACTGATACTTTTTTCCATAAAAAAACATTTCATACGACAATACCTACAACCCACCCGCCCACTCACCACGCGACCAACTTCGTAGTTGTGCAAATCCATCTGCACGAGTTTCGCCAAAGACTTGCGTTGTCCCCCTCGCCTCCAGCGGTCGTGGACACTCGCGTCCACAAACACCTTGGCGAAATGGGCTCCGTATTCGATGTTACCTCTGGGGTGCAGCAAGGGGTCATAGGTCCAGGTGCAGCTGTCGCGGATCACCTGCGGGGTGTAGCAGGCGCGCGCCACCGCGTGCACCACTCCCGCGGCGGCTGAGGGCGGAGAAGAAGGCGGCCTCGCGAGAGCCTGGCCCCCCCCCCCCCCACAAAACAATTTCATCATTTGTCTATAATGGAGGTTGTTGTTTTTCTATCTAGCGTAGGTCGCCGAAATAGAAACGTCACGTCGTTAAAACAGCCGCCGCGTCCGACCGGCAAGGCTTCGGCACGTAGACAGAACGTGGCGAATTCTTGACTAGTGCAATGACAGGGCTCATGGAACCTGCTGGAAGGTTCTAGAAGGGGGCGTGTCTGGGCTAGAGGTAGAAGGTGGGTCAGTGGGGAAGCTCATGGAACCTGCTGGAAGGTTCTAGAAGGGGGCGTGTCTGGGCTAGAGGTAGAAGGTGGGTCAGTGGGGAAGCTCATGGAACCTGCTGGAAGGTTCTAGAAGGGGGCGTGGCCTAGCTACGCTCGCCGTGTTCCGGCCGCATGTCCGATCCTCTGCACGGCTCCCATCGTCGTCATCGCTGCATTAGTCAGCCAGCTGTGCAGTTAGAAGCCGACGATGGGGCCGTGTAGAAAGGTCGTCCGTGTGTAGCTGAACGTCGAGGGGAAACCCGCTTGTTGCCGGGAGAGGCTCGACACTGGCTCGGACCCGGGGAGACGATCTCCTTACCCGACCGAGGTAAAGGGACGAGCCCATTCTCCGTGGTCCAGTTCGACCGCTTGGCCTGGAACTGGTGCCGATACTCGGCAATCGCCAGCTGGACACCCTCGGCCACGAGCTTCATCAAGTGCGGCTGCTTCTGGCATATTTGGCGCTGTGTGGGGGACAGCCCCGGCGCCATGCTGCACAACAGCAGCGGATGCGTGGAGGGGTCCGACCCGGGGTGTCCACAATGCCAGCGACCTGCAGAGGGAGGGGTGGGGGGGGGTCACGGTGGCCAGGGGATGTTGACTACCTCGCCTGGTATGCAGTAGGTAGTAGGTTCGATCCCAACCCTGACGCCTGCTGCTGCTGTATATTTGGAGTTTGCGTGTCTCTATCATCATCACTGTGGCTAGATATATTTTTAATGACAACATTTATACATTTACGCGATGTAACCCCCCCCCAAAAAAACTCCTGTGGATGATATTGGTCACGAGAGCCCTGCCCGCTACTCGGTGTTAAACAAAACACAAACAGCCGTATGGGGGGGGGGGGGGGGGGGGGTGTGCAAGATATTAGACACTTGTGCGCCCATCGCAGAAGAAGAGTGAAGAGGAAATCAGCGGCGTCTCGCGGTTACCACCAAGAGTCGCTGGCGACTGCCCCCAGCTGTGCCGTGGCGCAGAGTCCCAGCAGCAGCGGGGAGAAGCCCATCGGAGTTCTCATGGCCAGCGACACTGTGCAGAAGAGAAGCAGAGCGGTGGTGACGATGTTCACACCCTCGCATGGTCTGCATATTTTGAGTTTTCATGTCTCACTCATCATCATCATCATCACGGTGGCTGGGAGATGTTAACTTCCTCGCCTGGTACACGGGCTCGAACCCACGACCGCTTGTATACCGGGCGAGAAAGTAAACATCTCCTAGCCACCGTGGTCGTGATGAACTCCAACTGCTGATGTCTGTAGCCGACCGACCTTATAACCACAACGTGCATTGAATGTGTGGGTGGCATCGTTTGGCGCCATGCCATATTCTTGGCCTGCAGTACCGGTCCCGTGTTAACAGGGGGCGCAAGGGCCGAACGAGATTTCCTCGTCTTCTTGGTTCTGTCGGTAAAGTCACGTAAAAGGGAAGTAATAAAATAATAAAAATAAAACATAATAAAATAATTCTCACGACGTTTCGGCCACAACGCAAGCAGCCGTCCTCAGGTGAAGAACAGGTCTGTCGAGAAGACAGAGTCTGAATGACAACCCCAGGCTTAGAGCGTCTTTTTAAGCTGGGTTGGAGGGGGGGGAAGAGCGCCTTGACAAAAGAATTTGCATTTCAAGAGAAATTTAGCATATTTATGGGAAATGCGTAGAAGGTGGGCTGGGGGTTTTCAAAGTCATATTATACCCATGCATTATGCAGGATTAGCAGCATCAAAGGGAGGGGGTCGCATTAACAAAGGGAGGGAATGTTCATAGTATGTAGAAGCAGGAGACCCGCAGCGGAGCAAATAATGCATTCCCTGTGGAGCACACAAGATACACAGTCAATGCCAGTGAGTGGACTGCGGTCTGAAAGTCACCGTAAACGTGAACAACAATCAGTTAAGATCCGAAATGGTTTATTACGTCCTTCCAATGATTGCTGAGCCAGAATCCATCTTCTCGGTTGAAATTGTCTCTGTGTTTATATATGTGGATCGCCTCATGAACGAATCTCTCATGGTAGCCAGATGGCTTGCAGAGAACCTCCGTCTTGGAGAAGTCAATGTCATGTGAGCCCACTGATATTGTAACAGTGATCTGCCACGGCTGAGGTGTTTGTCTTACCGTGTTTCAGGTCTGCTTTATGTTCACGGATACGATCCGAGACATGTCGTTTGGTTTCTCCAATGTAACTGCTACCACAGAGGCAACTTAGTTTGTAGACGCCAGGGTACTGTATATCTGGAACCACGTCTTTTACAGATGGGACCAGATCACGGATTTATGTACCTGTGTTGAATCGGACCTGGATCTTGTGTTTAATCAGGATTTTGGAGATCTTTTTTGTGACCCCAGCAATGTAGGGTAAGGTGATGGTTTTGATAGGCTCCTCAACAGGATCTTTCTTGATGGTTGGAGTGATGGCCTTGCGGATTGTGTAGTCGGAGTAACCATTAGCCTTAAGAGCTTGGCGTACGTGTTTGAGTTCACTGGCAATGTGTTCCTGGTCGGAGATGCATTGGGCTCTATGGTATAGAGTCTTGATGAGGGAGTTCTTCTGAGATGGATGGTGGTGGGAATCCGGTTTTAGGTAAGCATCCGTGTGGGTGGCTTTCCTGTAGACAGAGTGGCTCATTGAACCATCAGGTCTCCTTTTAATTAGGACATCCAAAAAGGGTAGCTTGCCATCTTTTTCGACTTCCATGGTGAATCTGATGGCTGGGTGTATGGAATTGATGTGGTCGAGGAATTGGTCTAGAACAGGCCGGCCATGTGGCCAGATGACAAAAGTGTCATCTACGTACCTCTTCCATAAGGTCGGGTGTAGAGTGGCAGTCTGGATGGCGTCGGTCTCAAATTTCTCCATGAAAACGTTGGCTACAACCGGAGATAGGGGGGAGCCCATTGGGGTACCCTCAGTTTGTTTGTAGAAAGTTCCATTCCAGGTGAAATATGTATTGGTTAAGCAGTGTCTCACCAGGGGGGGTACCTCAGTATTCAGTCCTTGATGAACCAAGTCTTCAATGATTGCGATGGTGTCAGGTACAGGAACTTTGGTGAATAAGGAAACCACATCAAAACTGACAAGCAGGTCGTCTGGGGACAGGGAAATCCCCTTGATTGTCAATACCAGGTCAGTAGAGTTTAGTACCGCAGAGGTGGTTTTTCCAGTGAAAGGCCGTAGGATTTCAGACAAAAAACGAGCCCTTCTACGTGACTTTACCGAAAGAACCAAGAAGACTAAGTCCCTGCAGTCACGAAAGCTTTAGAGATTTCCTCGATTAAGTAGATAATTCAGTGTGTAACAAAAACATGTTTTATTGTTGTCCCTGTGTAGTGAAGTGTTATTACCTAATAGCTAGTGCCTCAAAAGTAGAGAAAGTGGGCTCTTAATACTCCACACAAACGTTGCTTGTGTGACCCAGGACACAAACGCGAAGTGAATAATCCACTCCATTAATAACAGTGTCACAACAACATTGTCCCTTAGTAGTAAAGTTTTATTATCTAATAGCTTACTGTCTCAAAAGTAGAGAAAGTGGCTATTGTTGTATCTCCACAAATTCTAGATTTGAAGCTTTCGTGATTCGTGACTGCAAGGATTCATACTCTGAGGTTTTTTTCAGGTAAAGTCACGTAGGTAGAAATAAATACATAATTTTTTTACTAATAAATTAAAATAAAATCTCCTCACAAACGTTGCTTGTGACCCGGGACATTGATCAATTTAACTATTTTAAATAAAAAAACGTGGCGTGCATGTGTGTCATCCCTTCACGTAAAGTCCTGCTCACAAACGCAAAGTTTGTGTGGAATAATACTATCCATTAAACATACTTTGTAGGCAATAACCAATTTAGCAACACACAACACTTTACTACGCAGGGTCAGACCTCGTGTTAGGTAGTCACCCGGCAGCGGTGTTCTCGTTGTTGTTGTTGAACTAATAAATATAATCTAGATATGCAAGGAGACCCATGCATTGTATAGGTAAACCCACTAAAAGAAACTCCTTAAAAAAAACATTTTTATACAAATTTATTTTTTATTTAAAAAATTGTAACATTTTTTTTAAAGAAGTCGAGCGGACAACGTGGAAGTGAAACGACGTGTCGCCCACGAGCTTTGATGCGCGCCACACCACACAGAGAGAGAGGGGGACGAATGAAGTTGAATAATAAAACAACAAGTTTGAGTTGCGCGACACGCGCTCGGCGCTCACCGCGTGTTGCAGAAGCTTCGTGGGCGACGCGATTCCAGAGCTCAGGGGCCGCGGCGTTCTCGATTCCCGGCGGGCAAATAGATATTTAATTAACAAGACGTCCACGCTTTTAAAGAGACGCTTAAGTGATTGACGCCGATTTTTATTGATTGCTTTATCAATTAGGTGTTTTTTATTTAGAGTGATGCACGCACACGACGCAGGTGAGCCTGAGGCACGTGGCGCCTGATTGGTGTGCGGGCAGTACGTTGTCACAGTGAGCACACAGTCTCGTGGATTGGACAACAGGAAGTAGACTAAACATGTTGTTACAAGATGTTGACCACGACAAACAGAGGCATATCACGTGAAGTGAAAGCGTTGAAAAATATAAAGGGGCAGAAATTACTCCATCAAGAAAACTAAATTTTAATTAAAACCCAGTACACATGCAACGTTGAGACAATTTGGTTAACATAGGTGTTCACACACAGTGTGGTTAACATAGGTGTACACACACAGCGTGGTTAACATACAGTGAGGGAAAAAAGTATTTGATCCCCTGCTGATTTTGTACGTTTGCCCACTGACAAAGAAATGATCAGTCTATAATATTAAAGGTAGGTTTATTTGAACAGTGAGAGACAGAATAACAACAAAAATCCAGGAAAAAATGTTATAAATTGATTTGCATTTTAATGAGGGAAATAAGTATTTGACCCCCTCTCAATCAAAAAGATTTCTGGCTCCCAGGTGTCTTTTATACAGGTAACGAGCTGAGATTAGGAGCACACTCTTAAAGGGAGTGCTCCTAATCTCAGCTTGTTAGCTGTATAAAAGACACCTGTTCACAGAAGCAATCAATCAGATTCCAAACTCTCCACCATGGATAAGACCAAAGAGCTCTCCAAGGATGTCAGGGACAATATTGTAGACCTACACAAGGCTAGAATGGACTACAAGACCATCGCCAAGCAGCTTGGTGAAAAGGTGACAACAGTTGGTGCGATTATTCGCAAGTGAAATAAACATAAAAGAACTGTCAATCTCCCTCGGCCTGGGGCTCCATGCAAGATCTCACCTCGTGGAGTTGCAATGATCATGAGAACGGTGAGGAATCAGCCTAGGACTACACGGAAGGATCTTGTCAATAATCTCAAGGCAGCTGGGACCATAGTCACCAAGAAAACAGTTGGTAACACACTACGCCGAGAAGGACTGAAATCATGCAGCGCCCGCAAGGTCCCCCTGCTCAAGAAAGCACATATACATGCCCGTCTGAAGTTTGCCAATGAACATCTGAATGATTCAGAGGACAACTGGGTGAAAGTGTTGTGGTCAGATGAGACCAAAATGGAGCTCTTTGGCATCAACTCAACTCGCCGTGTTTGGAGGAGGAGGAATGCTGCCTATGACCCCAGGGGCGGTTTCTCATTAGGGCGATTGGGCGACGCACCACCAATGTCATTCAACCACAGAGTCACGCTAGCCGTTATTGTGCCTCTGGATATAGT
>NW_026891192.1:0-56186 GCF_015708825.2 Lethenteron reissneri | reverse complement strand
TATTTCGATGTAAAGCTTTCGTGACTGCAAGGATTCATCTTCTTGGTTCTTTCGGTAAAGTCAGAAAACCTGAGGACGGCTGTTTGCGTTGTGGCCGAAACGTCGTGAGAATAATGTTTTATTTTTATTATTTTATTATTTCATTCTACGTGATGACTTTACCAAAAGAACCAGAAGATATTTTATATGATCAACTCGAGGTCGAGCTAAATTACTGGATGCTTGGGCCAAGAAGGCTTCGTGCCACATGGCGAGGTGTCCTTGGAATCGGAGTGCCGAGTCAACGCCGCCGACATCCTAGATCCGTTTCACGGTTTCACCCGCTCCTGAATGAACCCATTGATTGTCCTTGTCCGTGTCGCTGACCCGTTGGTTCATTAGCAGAGCAGATGCACTGACTGAATGTTCCTGATTTATCACTGCGAGTGTAATAACCGTGACAATATCTCTTGACGTCATTCGCAAGAGTAGGCCATTGTGTGTGCTGGCGTCAGGTCCAAGTTTGCCAAAGTCGACAATTGCAACGGCAAACGACTCGGTTGGGACTCAACACACACAACAAATGAATGTCCCAGGTCACGCTTGCAAATGGAACTTATTCTGGCTTAAATTTCGATTTGATGCTTTCGTGACTGCAGGGATTCATATCCTTGGTTCTTTCGGTAAAGTCACGTAGAAGGGAAATAGTAAAATAATAAAAATTAAACATAATAAAATACAATTCTCACGACGTTTCGGCCACAACGCAAGCAGCCGTCTTCAGGTGAAGAACAGGGCTGTCGGGGAGACAGCGTCTGTTCTTCACCTGCGGACGGCTGCTTGTGTTGTGGTCGAAACGTCGTGAGAATTTCATTTTGTTACGTTGTATTTTTATTATTTTATTATTATTCTGCCCTCTTGAAATGTCACACGGTTAAACACGAAACGAGGTTAACACTTTTTCTTTAAGCACTTGCATACAAATGCATGCTCTCGGCTCAGTCCATATTGACTGCATAAAACACCGTTACATTAAATTCGTTTGTTAGTTTGTTTCTACTTAGGGCTTATTCCAGCCCTGATCAGGGATGTTCTCAGTTTGACACGCGGAACTTTGCACAGAAAATGAACGACCTGTGCGATCCCAGTGTGCATGAAGGCGCTCAATGGAGCGATTTCACAAATAGTTCTGTCATCTCATCTTCTGGGGCCCGTTGTCAGAAACGCAAACTAAACTAATCGACACGCGCGTCGCCTGGCTTGCGGTGCTCTCATCGGCGTGCCGAGTCACTGCGCGCACGATAATTAAATAAAGGCGCAGCCCTGCAACTGCTCGCTGACACCACTGCTGGTGGAAGGGCCGCCACTGCAAGGAGCCCGAGACAGTCACTCTGGAGGGGGGTGTTGTGGCCTCCTCTTGCACGCTCGCCAGATGTCTTGGACAGGAGGGAGCACCCACACTTGACCCCACCGCCCGCGACCTGCCAAACGCGACTGTGGCTTGTCTGCTGCTGATGCTGCCGAGTGGACAGCGTCGCGCGCGGGGGGGCGGATGCAAGATGCTGGCACCGTGGTTGTGTCCGCTGCACGCACCGAACCAGTGACCCGTCTGACTACATTCCCACTAAGTGGCGGTGACATCCCCACGTCGCTTGTGCCAGTGCGCGGTGCACCTTGAGGCCACGTGAAGTGTTGGAAGGCTCGCAAGCAGGAGGTCGCGGGACAGACCCAGGTGCCGTGGGTTGACTGGTCGAGATGACTTGCAGATGCACACTACACTACGACAACGATCCCCCGTGTAGCTCTAACAGACTCTTTGAGCAAGTGTCATTCGCGAGCACCTATGAAGGCCGGCACGGCACACGAGGTGGTGGGTGGCCAGCACCACGCCCAGCCGCCTTTGTCTCCCCAGTGGCGATGTTTGCACTCCGCAGCAGGTACTCATTTGAGGCTGAGTCGACCTATGGTAGGCCCAGGACCGGTTCGTATAATCGTCACTGGTGTTCGCCGTGAGCGGGAATCGAACCCGTGTCGCCAGGTTTGTAGCGCAGCGCGCTAACCGCTACACTACCGCTCCTCACGTACGCACGCAAACGCATACGTACACAGGTGCGCGTGATTTGTTGATTTAACCTCAATGTTTTCTGTTTCTTTCCTTCCCACCCCCGAAGACATGAGAGCCTCAACTTCGATGATCCAACCCAGAGGCAAACCATTCGCCAGCCGGATGAGAGGAGCGGCCATGTGGAGGATGAAGCAACGAGCTGACCGCACGCAGCACCGAGGGCAGGTCTGACAAGAGTCGACAATTGCAGCGCCGTCTGTAGTCGCGAGGTCGCTTGGGTGCCGTAGCGAGAGGCACCGACCGTATCGTTGACGTACTTGTATAATTAACCCGCGTTAAGTTCCCCAACCATTACAAAAGCTGCTCCTCCATCCAGATGCCCTTCAAATAGACAAGTGGGGAAACGCCCCTAAGAGGGGGGTGGGGGGGTGGTCTGCCTCTGGCTGATAGAGGCTCTTGTTTGCGGGGTTTTTTTTTCCGTCCCCACCCCTCCGGAGGCGAACGCCGTGGCGCGATATTCTCGTGGAAACGTGCCCCCCCCCCCCCCCCCCCCGTGGGTACATGCTTGGGGGGAGCGGTGGGATGGGAGGGGTTGGGGAATGCCTCTTCTGGATTCGCGAGAGGTCCTCTCGCCATTGTTTTGCGTCTTGCCCGCCGCCTCCGCGTGCATCCGAGAAGCTGCCGTCGGTTTGGTCAAGTGTGTTTTTTTTAAAAATAATTGATTTTAGAACTGATCCCAACAAAAGAATGGGATTTTTGGCTTTTGAAGACGACACTTGCCGCAGCGGTGAGCACGGCAAGCCGCGCACTGGAGTCGCGATCCCTGGAGGTCGCCGGTTCGCTTTGATCTCCCGGTGCGGCAATTTGAAAGAGAGGGGCACTTTCTCTTACCCCCCCCCCCCACCGCTTCTACCCACCCAGCAGTATCAATGGGTTCACCGAAATGTGTTGATGGGCAGGGATCATCACGTGTGGTGGGGTAAAGTGTGGGTACTCTGCCAAGACGTCTGGCTTGAACAAGTACCTTCTAAAGGGGCTCCCTTGGGGTTTCCCGCAAGTGCCGGCAGTGATCTGAGCAGAGAATTGCCAGGGCTTTGCACCTTTACCGTTTCATTTTTATTATTTTAGAAACGCTTGTCATTGTGCTACCAGCACCCGGTCAGATTGCATCGCTGTGTCCATCGCTGAAACTGCTGCTTCTATCAATAAAGTGCATTCCTGCGAACATTCTTAAGACTTGGGAAACTGGCAGGCTTTGCATCTCGTCACTCAGTCAGCGGTCTCCTTTGGGCACTTACAATTGCAGGTTCAAGCGCTTAGCTCCGATGCGTATTCGGCTTGTAATCGCCTGTTGCTTGGCACGATGTACGACGTTTCGCTGAACATGCTGGGAGCTTCTTCAGTTCGTAAACTTTAGTTCACCGAAAGAGAAGAAGCTCACTTGCAGTGATCTTCTTGGTTCTTCTTTCGGTAAAGTCACGTAGAAGGGAAATAATAAAATAATAAAAATTATACATTTTTATGTTTCGATTTAAAGCTTTCGTGACTGCAGGGATTCATCTTCTTGGTTCTTTCTGTAAAGGCACGTAGAAGGGAAATAATAAAATAATACAAATAAAACATAATAAAATTATTCTCACGACGTTTCGGCCACAACGCAAGCAGCCGTCCTCAGGTGAAGACCAGGTCTGTCGGGGAGACAGCGTCTGAATGCGTGGTGGTGTTTCACCGCCGTGGTGGTGGTGTTGGTGGTGGCGGCGGTGATGGTGGTGGTGGTGCTGGTGGTGGTGCTGGCGGCGGTGATGGTGGTGGTGGTGCTGGTGGTGGTGCTGGTGGTGGTGGCGGTGGTGGTGGCGGTGGTGGTGGCGGCGGTGGTGGCAGTGGCGGCGGTGCTGGTGGTGCTGGTGGTGGTGGTGCTGCTGGTGGTGGTGCTGGTGGTGCTGGTGGTGGTGCTGGTGCTGGTGGTGGTGCTGGTGCTGGTGGTGGTGCTGGTGGTGGTGGTGCTGGTGGTGGTTATAAAGGTGCCAGGCTCAACACTTACCTGGGCTGGAACTCCTCTTAACAGGTGGCCGCGTGATGATGATGTTGTTGATGATGTTGTTGTGCACGAGACTTGAACTAGAAACTCAACCACGTGTCCTTGTCACCGGGTAAGCCCCCCCCCCCCCCCCCCCCCATTGAGATGCTGTGTAGCTCTTTCAGAAGGCCCAGACCTGGCCATGACAAATGAGAGCTCTACCAATTAGCTTCATCATCATCCTCACCACCACGTGGACATTTATAGCAGCTGCCAAATACTCTCACTCGCCCGCTCACTAAATAAACTCACTCAAATGTGTTTGGGGGAAATCCGGAGGACCCAGAAAAAAATCCACGCGACCACGGGGACAGAGACACAAACTCTAAACATGCAGCAGCAGCAGGAGCAGCAGCAGCAGGAGCGGCATCGGGGGGTCGGCATGGAGCCCACGACGACACCCAGACCCAGGGCTTGAGCCCAGGCTGTCGCTGCCTCTGACACGGCCATCGTGAACCGACTGATGGACCTGCCGCGGGTTCAACCGAGTAGCGGACGCGCGTGTCGGAGGCAACACGCGTTCACGATGACACCGTCACCACGTGAGCACAGCGGGGCTGCTGCCCCTTCGCCAGGTGACCTCTGCAGCTGCTGCAGCTGCAGCTGCTGCTGCTGGCGGCCCGCCAGGCTCTGACTGCGCCGGTCACCGGGGGCAGCTGCAGGACACGGCCCTGGCTGGGGGCGTCTTCTCTGGGACGAAGGTCTCAGACCGCGAGTTGGTGATGGCAGCAGCAACAGCAACAGCAGCAACAGCAGCAGCAACAGCAGCGTGGAGCCCCGCACCCTGGCGGGGAGCGCGGCTGGTCTGCTGCCTGCCGGCTCGTGTGTCTGGCCCCACGCCCTTGGCCACCACCACCACCACCCAGAGACCTCCTGGAGCCTCTAGAATTTAGATACTTCCCCTAAGATCTCACCGGTCACGTGACCACCCGCTAGCCCCCACCTGTGGTCCTGTGTAGATCTCATTGGTCACGTGACCACCCCCTAACCAACCTACTCACCCACCCATCCACCCACTCACTCACCCACTCACCCATCCACTCACCCACCCACTCACCCACTCACTCACCCATCCACTCACCCACTCACCCATCCACTCACCCACTCACTCACCCATCCACTCATCCACTCACTCACCCACCCACTCACTGACCCACCCACTCACTCACCCATCCACTCACCCATCCACTCACCCACCCACTCACCCACCTACTCACCCACCCACTCACCCACTCACCCATCCACTCACTCATCCACCCACCCACTCACTCACCCATCCACTCACCCATCCACTCACCCACCCACTCACCCGCCCACTCACCCACTTACTCACCCATCCACTCACCCATTCACTCACCCACCCACTCACCCACCCACTCACCCACTCACCAACCCACTCACCCACCAACTCACCCACCCACTCACCCACCCAGCCACTCAACCACCCACTCATTCACTCACCCACCCACTCGCCCACCAACCCACTCACCAACCCATCGATTCACCCACCCACTCACCCACCCACTCATTCACTCACACACCTATTCACCAATCCACTCACCCACTTACCAACCCACTCACGAACTCACCCACTCACCCACCCACTCATCCACCCACTCACCCACTCATTCACTCACTCACCCACACACCCACCAACTCACTCACCCACCTATTCACCAACCCACTCAACAACCCACTCACCAACCCACTCAACAACCCACTCAACAACCCACTCACCAACCCACTCACCCACCAACTGCCGTCCCACCGCTCACCGAGCCCCCCGCTAGGGCTGCTGCTGCTGCGCCCACCTACTCACCCACCCACTCATTCACTCACTCACACATCCACACTCGCTCACCCACTCACCAACCCACTCACCAACCTACTCACCAACCTACTCACCCACCCACTCACTCATCCACTCACCCATCCACCCACCCACTCACCCATCCACTCACCCACCCACTCACTCACCCACTCACCCACCCACTCACTCACCCACTCACTCACCCATCCACTCACCCACTCACTCACCCATCCACTCACCCACTCACTCACCCACTCACCCACTCACTGACCCACCCACTCACTGACCCACCCACTCACTCACCCATCCACTCACCCATCCACTCACCCACTCACTCATCCACCCACCCACTCACCCACCCACTCACCCACTCACCCACCCACTCACCCACTCACCCACCCACTCACCCATTCGCCCATCCACTCACCCATCCACTCACCCATTCACCCACTCACTCACCCATCCACTCACCCACTCACCCACTCACTCACTCACTCACCCATCCACTCACCCACCCACTCTACCCACTCACCCACTCACCCATCCACTCACCCACTCACCCACCCACTCACTCACCCACCCACTCACCCACCCACTCACCCATCCACTCACCCATTCACTCACCCACTCACTCACCCACTCACCCACTCACTCACCCATCCACTCACCCATCCACTCACTCGATGACTCGGATGGGAGAACATTTACTGCTGAAGTTGAACCAAGTCTACAGTTGCGACTGCAATACACAGAGAGAGACACAACATAGACACACAGAGAGAGACACGGAGAGAGAGACACAGAGAGACACACACTGAGAGAGACACAGACACACAGACAACAACAACAACAACCGCCATTCGCCACTAAGTGGCGGTGACGTCACCACGACGCTTGTGCCAGGCCATGTGCACCTTGAGGCCACGTGAAGTGTCGAACGCCCGCTGGCAGGAGGTCACGAGGCAGACCCAGGTGCCACGGGTCGAATGACCGAGATGACTGGCTGATGCGCCACCTGTGCCCCTACTGTACCAACTTGCTGTGCTTTAGCCACCCGGCGCTCCGCTCATTGTTGTGAGCGTCGCTCCTCCGCCATCCGTTGTTGTTGGAGGGCGACTGCCTCCAACTGCCCAGTAGCGTCCTTCACGAGCCTCCTCCACTGAGGCCGATCTTGACACCGCTGGTACCAGTCATCGGCAAGTCCACTCAGCTCCACGTCCTCCTGTACCACATCACTCCATCTCTTCTCTAGCCTGTGCCGCGCCCATTTAGCCCCCTCGATCCGGCCGAACAAAAGCTGTATAGGCATGCGGTGGCTGGGCATGCGGGCTACATGACCCAGCCAACGAAGCCTTGCCTGCCGGAGGAGCTCACTGATGGGACTTTGCCCAGATCTTGCAAGGACTTGTGAGCTCCTCACACAATCCAGCCTGGTTAAACCCAGGATGGATCGTAGGCAGGCCAGCCTAAATGTTTCCAACCGGCGAAGATGCTCCACTAGGGGGGTCCACGTTTCGCAAGCTTAGAGAAGGGAGGGAATGACCATGGCTGAGAAGACCTGAAGCTTCGTGTGGCGCGACAGACCAGGTAGCTTCCACACAGCGTTACGCAACCGATGAAAAGATATTGCGGCTCGACTGATTCGGAGTGAGACCTCTGCTGATAAACTGGAGCCGGTCATAAGCACACTGCCCAGGTATGGGAAACTATCCACTCTCTCCACAACTGCCCCATCACCAATTGGGAGTTGTGGGGGTGGAGTGTCCGATGGTACAAAATACCCAGGCAGGTGCTTAGTTTTGGTGGGGCTGATGGTAAGGCCCCACCTCTTAGTGGCACGCTCCAGTCTTAGCAGCAGCGTCTCAAACTCCTCTTCTGAATGAGCAGCTATTACCAAATCATCGGCATACATAGCGTGGTTGACCAATAGGGAGCCATCCCTTGATCGCACCCGGGCATCGATCAGCCTCCCATTATATCTGTACCAAATGGAAATTCCCCCGGTACAGCTATTGAAGGCTTCACGAACTACGCGGTCAAAATAGATGTTAAATAATATGGGAGCCAGAGGACATCCCTGTCGCACCCCAAGGTGTACAGGGAAAGGCTCCGACTCCCGGCCACGTAGTTTTACCCGGGCCCGCTCACCATCATGAAGGTCCTTAATGATCGTGAGCAGAGGGTCAGGGACTCCGAAAGCACGAAGAACAACCCAGAGCCCAGTCTTACTGATGGTATAATAGGCCTTGACCAGGTCAATAAAGCAGAGATGTAGGTCTTTTGGGAATTCCCTACACCTCTGCTGTAGCAGACGGACAGAAAATATGGCATCTGTGCAGGACCGCCCTTTCCTGAAACCGCATTGGGGCTCCGCAAGCCTCTCCTCAGCGTGCCTAGCAAGGCGATGTTGAATAATACTTGCCAGGACCTTACCCGGCACACTGAGGAGTGAGATGCCCCTGTAGTTGTTACAATCGGTACGGTCCCCCTTCTTAAAAAGAGGGACCACCAGGGCATCCTTCCAGTCCTGCGGAACCCGTCCAGTGGTCCAGACTGTTGTTATGATGTCATATAGGGCAGTCTGTGCACAAACGCCACCCTCCCTCAGCATTTCGCTTGGGAGATCATCTCTGCCCGGTGCCTTCCCTGGTCTCAGACTCCGGATCGCCCTCAGTACTTCCTAAACAGCTGGCACCTCAGCCAGCCACTCACAGGGGATGACCTCTTCCAATATTTGAGGCACCGCAGCCTCAGCAGGGTTATCACCACTTTGTGCCATGATGTTTTCCTGGCTGAGAGAATTTCCCTCCCCCAGGACCTCACAGAAATGCTCAGCAAATCTGCAAACCTGTTCCTGGGGGTCGGAGATTGGATCACCGTTTTTTCCTCTAATGATGGTAATAGGTGTGGCGCTGCAGGTTACTTTTTTGATGGAGTTAAATAGTGATTTGTGATCACGGGCCACTGAGGCAGACTCCATCTCCTCAGCAACCCGCGACCACCACCCATCCTTACAGCGCCTTACGGCTCTCCGAACTTCCGAGCGAAGGCTGCGGTAAACCTCCTCATTCTCTGACGTGGGATGCTGTAGGCGATGAGAGTGGGCCTGTCGCTTTTTCTCAATTAACCTGAACACCTCCTCTGTCAGCCAGGGTTTCTGGGGAGGTCTGGACCGCGTACCCAAAGCAGCCATTGCAGCTGCATGAGTCACAGTCTTAAACCTCGCCCATTTACCCTCGACATCAGGTGGAGTGGGGGACGATGCCAACCCCAGCTGCAAGCGATGATGAAATTCTCGCTTGCAACTTTCATCAGCTAACTGAGACCAGGCCACTTTTGGTTGGAATGGGATCCTGGGTGTACACCCACCACCGGAGTGGAAGAAAGGCAGGC
This sequence comes from Lethenteron reissneri, assembly GCF_015708825.2. Lineage (NCBI taxonomy): Eukaryota > Metazoa > Chordata > Hyperoartia > Petromyzontiformes > Petromyzontidae > Lethenteron > Lethenteron reissneri. The sequence goes on along the minus strand of NW_026891192.1, from coordinate 46,862 downwards.
GCATCTTACAGATGACTAGTCGATGGTCAGAGGGCAGATCAGCTCCACGGTAGGTCCTGGTGTCAAGGACATGGGCTCGCATCCGCTGGTCCGTCACTATGTAGTCCAGCAGATGTTCTTGCTTGGACCCGGCATGTATCCATGATGTTGTGTGGATGCGCCGATGCCGGAAGAGCGTGTTGGTAATTACAAGCCCATGGGCTGCACAAAAATCTAGCAGCCTCCTACCGTTATTATTGAGCTGATCTGGCCCATGCCTTCCAATCACTCCAGACCAGGTGCCAGCATCATGACCAACTCGGACATTGAAGTCACCCAACAAGATGACTCTGTCCCGAGTGGCCACTTTAGCCAGCACCTGTGACAGGAGGTCATAGAAAGCGTCTGACTCATCGGCTTTGCCTGCATCCCTCCACGGATGTTCGTCTTCGGTGGGGGCATAAGTAGCCACGACCACCACTCCTCGCCTCTGGTTGATGGGAAGGCGATCCCAAAGTATCCTGGGGCTTACAGCTTCCCACACCTGACCGCCACGCTCCCACGCCCCCTTCATTCTTTTGTTCAGAAGAAGAGCCACACCCTGTTGTTTGGCAGTCTCCTGCCCCGAGTAGAGGACTGTCCACCCCTCATGGTGGCAGGAGCCAGAACCGGTCCACCGGACCTCCTGAATGCCACAGAGATCCAGGCGGTACCGGTCCAGCTCCCGATAGAGGGGTGGCATACTCTCCTCCGCAGTGAGCGTTTGAACATTCCACGTGGCCACCCGCAGTGGTTTTTTGTTGTTTCTGGAGGAGCCCCGAGGGTGAAAATTCAATCTCCTGGCTCCGCCAAATGGGGTTTGGCCAGTAGACGTCATAGATGCCTGTCCCCCCGGCTCCTCCGGGACAAGCTGAATTAGATATTTTGCAGGTCGCTTTGTGGTCATGAATTGAAGGTGGAGAGATTACCAGCTCCTCACACCTGTCCAGAGCCCCCATTTGGCCGCTGCAGTGGTTACAAAGGCCATGAGGGGAATGGCGAATTTAAGTTGGCCCTCCCCCCACGGCACTGCCCATCACAGCGTTGCTGTCCGGTACGAACGAGGAGGTAGGGGGTTGTTTTGCCAGACAACAACCGCCATTCGTCACGTAGAATGGAAATAATAGTATTTCCATTCTACGTGACTTTACCGAAAGAACCAGAATGGAAATAATATTATTTTCATTCTACGTGACTTTACCGAAAGAACCAAGAAAAATTGTTCATTGTTTGCAGGAAATATTTATTACGTTGCTATTTTAACACTGGGTTCCATTCACTACCGTTTGCATGTTCGGTCGACCTTTTGAATACTTCTTCGGACGCATTCCAGAATATTTGAAACTGTAAAGTTTTCAGCAACCACCAAATAATTTCCTCTGAACCGTAACCTGAAAATCAAGTTGAGTGCTGGGGTTTTGCTCCCTAAATTTTACGTCAAACTCTATATTGGCAATTTAGTTCTATCCTCCACACATGTTGCACTGCTTTTAATCAACACACGCCCAGTGTCAATAGGCGCATTCAGCAAAGGTAACTTTAAACCCAACATCAAAATAATTACCGTCAACAAATAATAACCATCGAATGAATAAGGGTGTCAGTTCAATCCCTGGTTGGGGGACGACTCAACTCACATCGTCATCACCATCATCAACACCTCCGGCCGTCGTAAAGTGAGCACCACAACTAGCCCCGCCATAGGAACGAGGCACGCCCGGCCGCCTTTGTGTCCCCGACAAAACACTGTGTGTGTACACACTGTGTGTGTGTAGACTGTTTGTAGACACTGTGTGTACACTGTGTGTGTGTACACACTGTGTGTGTGTACACTGTGTGTGTGTAGACTGTGTGTACACTGTGTGTGTACACACTGTGTGTACGTTCACTGTGTGTGTGTACACTGTGTGTGTGTAGACTGTAGACACTGTGTGTGTGTACACACTGTGTGTGTGTGTACACTGTGACGGAGAATCAAACTCAGGTGGTCGGTTTCATCGCGCACTGTTCTCAGCACGGCGACACCCGGTCCATCCCACGCGTTATTAAAAGAAGCAACCAAATAGCATGACTTAACGTCGAGATGAAATTTTTATTTCGATTTAAAGCATTGGTTCTTAACCTGGGTTCGATCGAACCTCAGAGGTTCGGTGAGTCAGTCTCAGGGGTTCGGCGGAGGTTATTTTTTCCAATTAAGAAGGGTTCAGTGAATGCGCATATGAAACTGGTGGGGTTCGGTACCTCCAAAAAGGTTAAGAACCACTGCTTTAAGATGTTTTTTGTTCACGTTTTAGTTTTTTGTTTGTTGCGGTTGCACCCGATTCAAGAGCCGAATGGCTCACAGGGCTCTACCTAATAAATGAACTTTGGGTAGCAGCTGTTGGCTTGTCGGAGCAGCAACCCCAACTTGGGGTGCTTCCTCCACTTCCTCCTCCCTTGGTGGCTGTGCCAGACGAGAGCGGCCGACTTATTTGCGAACTCGTCGTGAAGATTCCTGCTGCACAAAACACCTACAAATACAAACAGCGTCTTACAACAATGCAACTTAAGATGTGGATAGCGACCGGACGCATTTGCAGCTCAGGATGTGGTACGGGAGAGTTTGATGTGTGCATGACCGTGTCTCGCATTCATATATATAGATGACTATGGAACATCAATCTCAGTGCAGTGATAATACAACGCACACTCAAGCATGACTTTGGTTGTTTGGAGTGTAGAGATGACAATCAGTAGCGATTAATAATTTCAGAACGGTGTAAATTCCAGCGCAGAGCGCTCATGCCCGTGACAATGCGTGATTATAGTCACTAACTCGTCTATTCGGTCATGAATCCTCCCATAACGGAGTCTTCTGTGCTCGAGTTACGGGAACTGTGGTGTCGTCTCTGCCTTCCTCTCTACTCGGTCGGATTTCCTCCCAGCTAGAGGTCGCAACCGGGTATCCGATACCCGTACCCTACCCGATACCTGGCTACCCGTACCCAGCCGGGTACGGGTACCCGTTTGCGACCCTGGTGCGGCCGGGTACGCGTACGGGTAAGGAATCAAAACCCGTTTGCGACCTCTGCTCCCAGCTCACGGGGAGGGGGGGGGTGGGCAACGTAGCAGCGCTCTCATCTCTGTTGGTGGCCCTGAGCTCACCATGGAAAATTCCAGTCCCACAGCGGGGGCCATGCGCTCTCCACGGAAACCCGCGCTGTTTTTTGTTACTTTCCGCGATGCGAGGTTCGTGGTGCCCCACTCCGGAGAGATGAAATCGGCGCAGACCCCCCCTCCCCCCACAACAAACGCACCCAGCGGAGTGAAGAGCACGGATGGCACCTAGACAGCTCGAGTCCCCACTGCCCCCAGTGAATGTTCAGACGCCCTCGTACGTTGGCTACATTCGTCTGTTCGCGTTGTCTGTGGCGGCTGGCAACGCACAGACGAGTTAAACGGAGCAACGGGCGTGGCCTCACCCTCCGTTCGTTCCAGATCTGACCACGTGTTGTCCGTCTCCACCCCTTTTAATATCTGGGTCACGTGGTACCTTTCCACCAATCCTGGTTAACCTCTATGGAATCTTCTAGACTCCATCGTACGCTCCCAGGACCACGCCCCTGACTCGTCCCCCCATTGGCTGTGGCTAAAGCCAGCAGAACCAATCCTCTACTTACAGATGTCACCTTCCCATTACGTCAGGGCCACGCCCCTAGACTTCCCCCCATTAGCTATGGGCCAGGACCGGCAGGGCCAATCATCGTACGAGGTGTAATCCAACAGCAACCCGGATATGTCCTCACATCACACAACAAAGACGGCGATCGCATCGCGCGCTTTCAGGTGACTTCCATGGCCGTCTCGATCGCTCTTCCTGCCGATGTCAGGAATCCACCGGAGCCACGCACTTTTCAACGTGCGTTGAACGCTCATGTCATTCGAACCAATAAGCACGGTTGTCATCGTGCGGCGCGAAAGAAGTTCAACACACACAAACGTTCACTGTGCAGCGCAGCTACTACTATCCCACCTCGTTTTGCGAAACTGACGTTCGGGTAACGACACGCACACACGTGCACAATAACGTGCGTACACCCGGCAGCGAGACGAATCCACAGACTTACCACCGGACCGCATGCCGGACCGTGCGTCGCGTGCCCAACCAACCACCCCCAGCCCCCACACGCGCCCTCTCTCACCTTGGCACCCATCCACCGCCTGCTCGTAGCCGGGGCCGCAGACGCACCTCCCGACGGGCATGAGCCACTTGCCATCGGCGCTGCAGAACATGCGCGGCGCCTCCTCCTCGACCGAGTTCTCGACGCATGCCCCGCGCACCTCGACATGCGAGGAAGATTCGGCGCCTGTCACCGTGTCGGGGAAGACGGCCAGGCCGCGCACGGTGCGTGGGCAGCGCTTGTAGTACACGCGCACGGACACGAGCGCGATGCATGCACCCACATCCTGGAAGGCCAGGTGGAAGCCCTTCTTGGCGAGGGGGCCCACGTCACGCACCTCCGTGTTCAGCTTCATGATGCGGCCGACCAGATCGATCTCGGTGAAGGTCTCGTCGGCCACGATGGTGTCCACCTTCACGTACTGGCTCTCGTGGATGCCGGACACGCGCTCGCTGTCCGACTCGTGGTAGTAGACGTTGAAGGTCTCCTTGCACGTGCCCGAGATGCCCGGGATGCTGTTGCAGTCGCGCAGCGTGAACTTGAGCTCGAGGAAGACGTGCTGGGCACCGCCGCGCATCATCCAGTTAGTCCGCAGCCAGTTGTTCTGGTTGGGCTTCATCACGTGGCAGACTTGGTACATCTGAATGGGCGTGTGGAACTCATCGTACCCGCTTATTTCTTCCCACTGTGTTTGTAGGGGAGGGTAGACAGAGAAGGTTGGTGGGTGGAGCGGGAGGGGGGGAGTGGCGATATTTTTGTTAGTGAAATTGGAAGATCGGGAGTTTAAAGTCTCATGATCAGAATCAGAATCGTTCTTTAGCGCTGGGGGAAACTGATGAGCTACGAAGTGTCAAGTCGGAGTGGGTCAGATTATCGGGTCCATTCAGCTCCTTGTCTACCCAGGATTCACATTGCGAGCACCACTTTGTAAGTAATCAACGGCGGTTGCTCTAAGGCATCTCGGCCCCCGCCATAGGAATGTGCAATTTCCACCAATGGCTAAGAAAGGTAAATGAGATGAGCACCTCCAAATGCTCAATTGAGCATCATGGCACTCTGACTTGTAATTCAGTCTTTGGCCTCTATGTACAGTACTTTATATAAGATTCACAATTGGATACAACAGCATTATGCAATTTAGTCGCCAATATATAGATTAATAATAATAGTTCAATTTCTAACGTGCGCAAATTTGCAGACGTAGTGGCCGCAACTCAGAGGCGCGGAGCCAAGCTCAGAATCGCTCAAAAGCATGATTGTAGAGGTGAGTTTTTAAGTGTCTCTTAAAGGAGGCGATTGAGGTGATGCTGTGCAGAGGATCTTGGTATCAAGAGGAGGTCGTGAGTCGCGCTGTGCAGGCATCTGCCGTGTGCTGAGCTGCAAGTTGTCAATAATGAAGAGAGGTACGGTGGGCAGGCCGATATGAAGGCATGGTGGCAGAGGTAGGCGGTATTTTGCGTGACCCTACTGGTGATGGGTAGTCAGTTGAGAGCACGGAGACAAGCTAGTGAGTCGAGACGGGGATGAGTGTGGGCAATGACGACGCATGCCAGGTTATTTTGTAGTCTTTGAAGTTTCTTTAGGCTGCCAGCGGAGGTCCGGACTAGGACGGAGTTACAATAGTCAAGGCGAGACCCAACTATGCAACATGCCAATGTGTTGGCAATTTCAGTAGAGATGAGAGGACGTATGTGTCTAAGAGCCTTCAGGTGAAAGTTACATGAGCTGATGATATGGTTGGTTTGACCGTCGAAGGATAAAGTTGAATCTAGGATGACACCGAGGTAGCTGAAGTGGTCGGTGAACTTGATGCTGTGACCGAAGATGTGTATGTGTGTGGGGAGTGCTGCTGAATTAAGACGTTGCTTGGTACCTAACATGATGGCCACTGACTTTTTCGGATTAAGGGCTAGGTTGTGTGCAGTGAACCATTGTTGCACGGTGGTGGTACATTCCGAGAGCCTCTCGAATCCAGATGCATTTCTAGAATCGATGGCGGTGAATATAATCGTGTCATCCGCGTATGAGTGATGCTTAACACCGAAGCTTGCAATGAGCCGGCCGATCGGGGAAGTGTAGGCTGTGAAGAGCAGGGAACCTAGTACAGAGCCTTGGGGAACCCCGCTTAATGCTGTTGTTTCAGGCAATGTGAACATGCCCACCCTGACTGAAGATTGCCGGTCAGAAAGGTACGAAACTATCCACTTGAGTGCTGAGCCGCATATACCAAAGTCGGATTTCAGGAGGGATGTAAGGAGCAAATGGTTGATGGTGTCGAAGGCTGACGAAATGTCCAGACTTATAAGTGCAACAGTTGAGCCGGAATCAATGATCGTTAAAATGTCATCAAGCACTCTAGTGAGTGCTGTTTCTGTGGAATAGTTTTGACGGTAAGCTGACTGGAAGCAGCAGTAGTTTGCGGAGGAGGTGATGTGTGGTTTTAGCTGGGCGAGGGCTAGTCGTTCAAGGAGTTTCATGGTCATCATTGCACGGATTGAATGTTGTCCTTCGTCACACCTCCGATTAGCATGGTTAGCTTCGGAGGGTACAAAATAAGCTCAACGTGAGTATGTGTAGTGAGCATAAGTAGTGCAGGAGACGTCGATGGAGGCAACACTTATTGATTAAAAAGAGCTACGATACAGCAGCACGTAGCGAACCCTAACACTAGAGCAGTGGTTCTTAACCTGGGTTCGATCGAACCCCAGGGGTTCGGTGAGTCAGTCTCAGGGGTTCGGCGGAGGTTAAGACACACACCCGACTCATATGATTGTGCACCAGTAAAAAATATACCTATGTTTTTAATTTGAAAAAATCATATTTTATTTTTACAATTAAGAAGGGTTCGGTGAATGCGCAAATGAACTGGTGGGGTTCGGTACCTCCAAAAAGGTTAAGAACCACTGTACTAGAGGATGTGTTCCTCAGCGAACGTTCCTCGTGAGCTCCTACTACACCCCTCTATCTCAGACCATCCTAGTGGAGGCTAACTGACCTGGCCCAGTTTCGGCTCAGGTCCGACCCTCAGCCACACGAGTCTGGCCCTCACAAGGACACAGACCTCGCTGCTCTGAGGTCGCCCCTGGCTTGCCCTGCTCGGCTCTTACAAGTGTAGAGCCGTTGTAGAGCCGTTGTAGCCGTTGTAGACGGCCGGATTTAGACTTGCCGCGGATGGCAAACAAACACAATGGGCGTGGCTACATCGGGACGCTGAAGACGGTGTTTACTAGCGACGTCCGCGTTGTTATCCTGGGGGGCTATTGCGGAGCTGGGATCCCCCACAGCCCCACCCCTCAAGGGGGGATGGCTATTTAAGGTGGCGAGCCGGACGGCTCGGGGTCTAGTGTTAAGCTGTAACCAGTGAAGAAAGAAGACTCGCTAGACAGGCCCTGGAACTCCCTGGGATCGCTGCCCTTTTCAGGGCCGACCAGGCAAGCCAGCGGCGTGGCCCTAAGAGCCCAGGACCGACGCTCTTCTAAGAGCCGGACTGGGTATTCCGGGTGCCGTAACCTAGCTGTAAGCTAGCTGTGAGTCAGGCTGTTGTGTTCCGTAATGTAGACGGGTGAAGGGGCCGATACCCCTTCAAGTACTGTAAGTTGCCTGTTACTCGCTGGTGTTAATAAACAAGCGTGTGCCTCCAACTACGTTGTCAAGTCTCCGGGAACCTTACTACATCTGGTGTCGGAAGTGGTTCTACAAGGATGGAGACACGACGGACAACTCCTACCAGAGAGACGGGGGCGGAGGAAACCTCGGCTGACTTTGAGCCAGAAATGGCTGAGGGCGGACTCGAGCAGCAGGGGCCAAGTCCACCCACACCGCAACGTCAAGACGAGTGGGAACCGTCGTCTGAAGGACTGTGGCTGGCCCACTCTCGACTGGCAGAATTGCTCTATGCTGCAGCCACCACACTGGAACAGATTACCCGACTGGGGACGGGAGGAGCTGCACGGGGCGATGGCGGCCAACATACAATGCCGTTTCCCGCCATTTCCAGAGACGCTGAGTTTGGAGTTCCCGCCATAAGTACAGTGCAGGCTGACGGCGAGGCGGGGCTACGTCACGTGGCCGATACTCACCAACCACAAGCCACGTCGGCAGCGGCGGACAACAAAACGTCACCACAGCAACCGCCGTTGCCACGCGCCCAGCCCGCCAAAGCTGCACGGAGTGACGGAGAGCGTTTTTCGCCTACGGACGCTGCGCTGCAACAGCGACTGCCACCTCTCAAGGAATTCGTGGGAGGAGAAGGCGACTGGGGTGGCTTCCGGAGGCGCTTCCTCGCCCATCAAGAGATGGCGAAATGGACCGATGACGAGGCGTTGCGTGCGCTGCCGGCGATGCTTGACAGCGATGCCCTCGCCACTCTCACCTCGGCACCAAGGGCGAAGCGCGCCACGCTGCAAATGGCGCTGCAACTCCTCGCCGCGATCTATGGACCACCCTCGGACTGTCGCCAGCTGTTTTACGATCGCCAGCGGGGCGCCAAGGAGTCGCCCCTGGCGTACCGCACGGCTCTCCTGGCCCTGGTGAAAACGGCTTTTCCTGGATGGACGAGGATGGGGTGGACGCCATGGTCACGGAAAAGCTACTGCTGCTGGCCGATGATTTGGACATCGTCGTCTTGGCTGAGGACGACGCAAAAATGTGTTCGTTGACGGCCGCCCGGCACATCCATGCCAACCTGCTGGCCCAACGTCGGAAGGCCAGCAAAGCGAAGGCCAGCCATACCGTGGCTGCATCCGCCCTCCCAGCGGAAGACATCTGCGCTGTGGATCGCCCGACGGAGTGGAGGTCCGGAGTACGGCCAGCTCGGGACGGACCGAGCCGCCGGGATCAGCCCAAGCCATCAGCAACACTCACGCGCTGCTACAACTGTGGCCTCCAGGGCCATGTGGCGTCAGGATGCCGGGCTCCTCGGCAGCGTGGTGCGACGCCTCGCCAGGACGTCGCGCCTCGACCCAAGTCTCCCCAGCAAAATCCGGCGAGTCGTGGCACCCCACATGGTTGGCCCACACACACACCTGCCACTCACTCACACACCGCAACGAACGGGGGTCAGAAATTATCCATTGTCACGCCAAAACGTACCTCCGTCGGGTGTGCGGTCCAACCGACCCAGTGGTCCGAGTTGGCTCATCGTGTTGTTGCCGCGTCGTCGGGGTCGTCGGTTGTTGTGGGACATATTGATGGGGTCGAGGTACGGGTCTTGATTGATACGGGAGCATCGGCGACTATTGTGTCTGATTTGATTTACAACATTCTCCCCATTCAAAGTCGTCCCTTGCTCCCTGTTGATGTCCCATGTTACGCTGCTAACGGGGGTTCGTTGGGCATTATCGGACAGATCCGCGCGCAAATTTGTATTGGGGACATTAAATTATCCGGCCCGATATTGGTCTCCTCCTCGCTGGCGGTTCCGTGCCTGTTGGGGACGGATTTCTTGGCCAAAATGCCCATTCGTATACTAATCGACCAAGGATGCATTGAACTTCCGTCGGGGCGACGTATGGCCTTTTTGTCATCCCCCGCTACCACTGTCCGTACGGCGTTTGCGACGGTACCGGCGCTGGTCGCGAGGACGGTACGTGTACCGCCGGGAGCTCAAATGCTCGTACCTCTTAGGCTGCGCCGACCGTTTGGGGAGGGCGTCGGGGATCGGGGGGTTCTGTTGGGACCATCGAGGGCCGAGGTCAACGGACCCGACTTGGTAGCGGCCCAGACCCTGGTCAAAGGGGACGAGGACCCCTTCATCGCGGTCCTCAATTTGGGGTCGCGAACGGCCGTGGTTCCTCAGGGGACCGTGCTCGCGCACGCGACGCCGGTGCCTCGGGAGGAACCGGTTGTTGCTCAGGTGAGCGCCGGTTCGCCCTCGCTACCACATTCGGATTGTGATGAGGGGTGGCTCGATGCGCTTTGCGCGGGATCGGTGGACCTGTCCGGTCCACAGCGTGAGAGGCTTCGAGTCCTCCTTCGCGAATTTTCAGACGTTTTTAGTCTAAATAAATACGATATTGGCTGTACTAAATTGCTGAAACACCATATTGACACGGGTGACAGCGCGCCAATCCGCCAAAATCCATTTCGGTTAAGTCCCGCCGAAAAGGAGCATGTTAAATCGGCTGTAGACGACATGCTAGCTGCGGATATCATATCCCCTTCCAGCAGCCCTTGGGGCGCGCCGATCGTTCTGGTTAAAAAACACGACGGATCATTGCGCTTTTGTGTGGATTTCCGTCGGCTTAACAAAATTTCTGTAGCCGACGCATACCCGCTTCCCCGGATGGACGAATCGCTTGATGCCCTGGCAGGGGCGCGATTCTTCTCCACATTGGATTTATTGTCCGGGTTCTGGCAGCTGCCTCTGGATGACGAATCCAAACCGAAAACTGCTTTCCGTACGCCACAGGGCCTTTTCCAATTTAATCGCTTGCCGATGGGATTACATTCCGCGCCGGCAACTTTTAAGCGATTAATGGAATTGGTTCTGGCTGGCTTGCAGTGGGAATCGTGTCTGATTTACCTAGATGATGTCATCGTCTTTAGTAGAACATTCGATTAACACCTCCAGAGGTTGCGTGCCGTTTTTCTCAAAATGCGGGCTGCTAATTTGAAGTTCAAGCCCCAGAAGTGTTTCTTGCTCCGCGAATCGGTGCGCTATCCGGGTCACATTGTGGGCCGTTCAGGCATTGCCACTGATCCCGCCAAAACGAAATGTGTTCGCTCCTGGTCGACTCCCACCTCGGTGGGTGAGGTCAGGAGTTTCATCGGATTCGCATCATACTACCGCCGGTTTGTCACTGATTTCGCTACCATTGCGAAACCCTTACATGCCTTGACATCTAAGGGGGTCAAATTTCATTGGGGTGAGGAGGAAGACGCCGCTTTTCACTCGCTCCGGGACGCCCTAGTCGGGGCTCCGCCATTGAGTTACCCGGATTTTACAAAACCCTTCTTGCTCGATACAGACGCAAGCAACACGGGCATCGGGGGCGTTCTCTCCCAGGTTATTGGGGGCGTGGAACATGTGGTTGCGTACGGCAGTCGGGTGTTGTCTCCGGCGGAGCAAAGATACTGCGTTACCCGTAGGGAACTATTGGCAATCGTGTACTTCATTCAACAATACCGCCCATATCTGTACGGTCGGCGGTTCACCGTCCGCATAGATCAGGGGTCCTCAAACTACGGCCCGCGGGCCACATGCGGCCCGCCGAGGACATTTATCCGGCCCGCCGGGTGTTTTTTTCCGCCGCTGCCTGTCTGTTACTTTTTTTCTACATGAGAAGGACGGTCATTGGTGGAAGAGGGAGAGGGGGCGGAGTTCCCCCCAATCAGACTGCATTGATGGGCAGTGCAGTCTGTATGTCTCTGTGTGGGCAAAGTTATTGCTGGTATATTGTTTTTGTAGCGCTGTATATATATTGGTATTTTACTAATAGCAATTTTGACTCCCTAGGAAACAATGATGTCAAGAAAGAGAAAAATTGACTCGGAGTGTAGGATATTCAAAGAACAGTGGACTTATGATTACTTTTTCATGCAGTACAAGGAAAGAGCTGTGTGTCTGATATGCCAGAATATAGTGTCTGTGTTCAAAGAATACAATTTACGTCGACACTATGAAACTCAACATAAAGATAAATATGATTGTTTGGTCGGAGAAGTGAGAAAAGATAAAATATTAAAACTGAGAAATACATTAGCAACTCAGCAAAATACTTTTGTAAAGCAGAAGCAGCTAAATATTTCATCACTGCAAGCAAGTTTTCAAGTTGCCAAGCTAATAGCGTGCACTGGCAGACCATTCGTGGAGGGAGAATTTGTTAAAGAATGCCTTCTTTCTGTTGCCAAAGAGATGTGTCCAGAGAAGGCCGATTTATTTAGTACAGTGCGTCTTTCAGGACCTACAATTACACGGAGGATTGAAGAAATGGGAGACAATTTGCATCAGCATTTGCAAAACTCCACAAAAAAACTTTCCTATTTTTCCTTGGCACTCGACGAAAGCAATGATGTTCGTGATTCTGCACAACTTCTATTTTTTATTCGTGGGACGAATGACTATTTCGAAGTCACAGAAGAGCTTGCTGCACTTGCAAAGCATCAAAGGAACAACTATAGGAGAGGATATCTTTCGATTTAAAGCTTTCGTGCCTGCAGGGATTCATCTTATTGGTTCTTTCGGTAAAGTCACATAGAAGGGAAATAATAAAATAATAAAAGTAAAAGATAATAAAATAATTCTCACGACGTTTCGGTCACAACGCAAGCAGCCGTCCTCAGGTGAAAACCAGGTCTGTTGGGGAGACAGCGTCTGAATGAAACAGCACACGAGCTTGGAGCATATATAAGCTGGGTTGGAAACGGGGGAAAGAGCGCCTTGACAAAATAATTTGCATATCAAGAGGAATTTAGCATATGTATGGGAAATGCAGGAATGTTATTAGTACTACATATGCAGCACGGGCTTATGTAGTACTAATCACATTCCTGCATTTCCCATACATATGCTAAATTCCTCTTGATATGCTAATTATTTTGTCAAGGCGCTCTTTCCCCCGTTTCCAACCCAGCTTATATATGCTCCAAGCTCGTGTGCTGTTTCATTCAGACGCTGTCTCCCCGACAGACCTGGTTTTCACCTGAGGATGGCTGCTTGCGTTGTGGCCGAAACGTCGTGAGAATTATTTTATTATGTTTTATTTTATTATTTTATTACTTTCCTTCTACGTGACTTTACCGAAAGAACCAAGAAGAGAGGATATCTATGAAAAGGTTTGCCAAACTGTGAATGGTTTGGAGCTGAACTGGGCTAAACTAGCCAGTGTGACAACTGATGGTGCTCCTAGCATGGTGGGGTCTAAGAAAGGAGTAATTTCTCGCATTAACCAAGAGATGGACAAACATAACCATTCTCATCCAATAGCCATACACTGCCTCATCCACCAACAAGCGCTGTGTAGTAAATCACTGAAGTGGGACTCTGTTATGAAATTTGTGGTATCTTGTGTTAACTTCATTAGAGCTCATGCACTAAACCACAGACAATTTCAGGAATTTCTGTTTGAGCTAAATGTTGACTATGAAGATGTTCTGTATCACACAGAAGTCCGTTGGCTGAGTCGAGGGAGAGTTTTGAAACGTTTCTATGACTTACTTCCACAGATTACAGCTTTTCTGCTTTAAAAAAACAAAGAAGTACCAGAGCTCAATGATGCAGAATGGAAATGGCACCTTGCCTTTCTGACAGATGTAACAGAGCTACTCAACAGTTTCAATGTGCAACTTCAAGGAAAGGGGAAGCTCATCTGTGATATGCAATCACATGTCAAAGCATTTGAAGTAAAATTAGGCCTCATCAAACAAGTGAAGGAGGAAAACTTCTGCCATCTCCCCACAACTCAAAATCTGTTAGCGGAAAAACCATTGGTTGCATTCCCAAACAAAACATGTGTGGATTCACTGGAAAAATTGCAAAAGGAGTTCCAATTTGGATTTAAAGAGCTTCATCTCCATGAACAGGACATACAGCTTTTCCGTAACCCATTTTCTATTGACATTGAAAATGTGGATACAATTTACCAAATGGAACTGGCTGAACTGCAGAATTGTGACTCTCTAAAAGACGCATTCAAGTCAAGCAGCCTTCATAATTTCTATGCATCTCTCCCCTCTGAGACATATCCTCATCTCAGGAACCATGCACTCAAAATGGTAACCATCTTTGGCAGCACTTATGTCTGTGAACAAATTTTTTCCAGAATGAAACATTTGAAATCTCCAACCAGATCTAGACTAACGGATGCACACTTGCATCACTTGTTACGACTAGCAGTGACAAATATGGAACCGGACATTGACCATCTCATTAGCCAAAAGCAGGCTCATAGTTCCCATTGAAATACTGGCAAGTTTGTTGATTTAACTTTACTTGTTCTTCATTTTAAATATTGTATTTGTTCCCGTTTTGTTTCTTCACTTCAAAATAAGATATATGCAGTGTGCATAGGAATTTGTTCATAGTTTTTTTTACTATAGTCCGGCCCTCCAACGGTCTGAGGGACAGTGAACTGGCCCCCTGTTTAAAAAGTTTGAGGACCCCTGGCATAGATCATGCGGCGCTGCAGTATGCTTTGCGGGTTCAACAGCCATCGGGACAATTGTCTCGATGGTTGGAAATCCTTCAGGATTTCGATTTTGCGACTACCTATCGTAAGGGCACTCGCCACACCAATGCGGACGCTCTGTCCCGGTTACCACCCACTTCTGAGTGCGCTTGCCTGCTGGGTTCGTGGCGTTGCAGACCTCCGAATGTCAGCTCTAATTCGGTTTTAGCAGCCGCCGCCGATGCGCCTTCCGTTGCCGGTCCTATCGAGCAAGAAGGGAGGGATTCCTTGCTGGGGTTGTCGGTTGCGGAGTGGGGGCGCCTCCAAATGGAGGACACCTCCCTCCTCGCTTTGCGCCGTCGCGTCGGGGGAATCGTGCGGGGGGGGTGAAAATGTCGACGCGTGGTCAGAACTAGAATGAACGGAGGGAGAGGCCACGCTGAAGCGGGGTCCAGGCTGCCACGTGGCCGCGCGTGTCTCTCTCTCTCTATCCCTCTCACGCTGCCTGTCAGCAGCGTGGAGGAGTGTTGTAATGAAAGACAAATAAAGACCGGATTCCAGAAGTCGCTTCTACGACCTTTATTACAATAGCAATGATGTAAATTATTTCCAGATAAAAAGACTCACAGGATCCTCCCCGAATATGGTTTGGCACCACAGTCCTGCCCAACTGAGTGCCCGGAGAAAATCCACCACAGTTACGAGGTGGTGCCACTCAGCACCGTCATCTCCTGACCATCTCTGGCATCCCCATGCCAACAACACCTGGTGGTGGTACCTGGTGGTCACTCATCCAACTACCGACCAGGCTCAATGCTGCTTAGCTTTTTAGGCAACGATCACAATTATTCCGACACTTATTAATTATCTACACTATGGGAACCTCATTTGCCAATAAAAATATGATAATTGGTTTTTTACCCTTCTATCTGGCAACAAAACCTGCAGTCATAATACAAACAAAAGACATAACTCTGATAATGTGCACTGTCCTTGAAGTTGATTGGTCCACACCTTTTGGCGTCATCTGGTCCAACCCATGTGAGACTAGGCTCTAAGGAAAGCTGTCTCGGGTGTGGACCAATCAACTTCAAGGACAGTGCACATTATCAGAGTTATGTCTTTTGTTTGTATTATGACTGCAGGTATTGTGGTCTATGCAAACATGACTCCTTGTAAAAAGGTGTCAGTTTTGTTGCCAGATAGAAGGGTAAATAACCAATTATCAACTTATTAATTAGTCGCAACAAATTAAACATTATTTGAATGTTTGGCTGAAAATCAGAGGATCTCCTGGTGATCACTGGCATGCTGTATGAGGGGATGGACCTTTGACTCTGTCGTGAATATGTTTTAACACGATTCCAAGGACTCTTTTAGGACAAAGTTGACCTCATGGAGGGCCAGTAAACGTTCCAAAACCGGTGTACATGGCCGGGAATAAATCCCAAGTTGTGATAAGCACTACTACTCATTCGGACGCTGTCTTTCCGACAGACCTGTTCTTCACCTGAGGACGGCTGCTTGCGTTGTGGCCGAAACGTCGTGAGAATTTAATATTTATTTTTATTATTTTATTATTTCCCTTCTACGAGACTTTACCGAAAGAACCAATAAGATGAATCCCTGCAGTCACGAAAGCTTTAAATCGAAATCTTAAAGTGACTATGTGACTATGTGCAAACTGAAAATCCAGGGGAAAAAACAGCAAAAATTCCAGAAAAAAATGCACCGTACACACCAACACTGTGTAGAAAAATCCCAGTGGGATGCAAGTCAAACAACAACAACCAAAAGACAAATTTAGATTAAGGCCATCAGTCTAACTCCGTACTACAAGAAACAAACATGGCCAAATCAAAAAACTTTTCGAAATCATCAAAATAAAGCCATTAAAGCAATGAAACAGTGATCATAGGAACTGTGACCGAATTTTCACAATAAACGACATAAACAACACCAAACCCTGCAGCCATAACTGGCTGCATGAGCCTGCACTCATACAGTACCAATATCCGTAGGTGGTCATTTTGTTTTCTTACCCCTTCAGGTGGTGAGGCAATCCAGCCAGGCTCCCCCAGTGCGCTCTTTGAGTCGAGGATATTGACTGCAGGAGACAAGGCGCAACATTCAGCCCCGAACAGCTGGTCGTCACAACGTGGGGATGTGCAGAGCCGCGAGGCCGGGGAGACACATCAAGTCAAACACAATGAGAGTCACATGTTTTTACTGGTAGGAACCTCTTGGTTACACCAGCCCACAGGAGATTATTGTGTCCGCCGTGCAAAGAGGGGCTGGGTAGGGGCTGGGTGGGGAAGGGCTGGGTGGGTAGGGGCTGGGTGGGGAGGGGCTGGGTAGGGAGGGTGGGGCTGGGTGGGGAGGTGCTGGGTGGGTAGGGGCTGGGTGGGGAGGGGTTGGGTGGGTAGGGGCTGGGTGGGGAGGGGTTGGGTGGGGAAGGTGGGGCTGGGTCGGGGGGCTGGGTGGGTAGGGGTTGGGAGGGGGGGCTGGGTGGGGGAAGGTGGGCTGGGTCGGGAGGGCTGGGTGGGTAGGGGTTGGGAGGGTAGGGGCTGGGTGGGGAGGGGCTGGGTGGGGAAGGTGGGCTGGGTGGGGAGGGGCTGGGTGGGGAGGGTGGGGCTGGGAGGGGTGGGGCTGGGTGGGAAAAGGCTGGTCACCCCGTGGTGCCCTTATCAACGTTGAACCTACTCACGCCGGCTTGTGCCCGCCCCCACAGTCGGGCATATTTGCGGAATACACCACGCCGCCGTTGACCCTGCAGGCCATTGAGCGAGCAACCCGACGTTCCTACCAGCTCCCTCCGCAGCAGCAGGACGATGTGTTTGTTGGTGAAGTGTGCGAGTGAACACTCTGCGACAGCAATGGCACAATGGCCATGCATTTTCCCCGACTCTACTCAAGGTAAACCAAGCGAGTGGGGTCATCTGTCAGAGAATACCAATGGGAAATGTCGTTGTATCGCTGACATCGTATTCTCTGGATTATAAGACCCCCCCCCTGCCCCCTGCATATTTAAAATTTCTTATTTTCAGTAGCATTTTATATTCTCGAGAATACGGTGTTAATATACAAAATGAGGCTAAAATGTGAAGTATTTTATTTTCCATCATTGACATGAAACTTTTTTATCTCACTGAACCAGTTATCTGCTTACAGGCACATTGGACTCAACACAAACTCCCTCTGCAACTACCGTGGATGGGCCCTACCAGGCTCCAGGAGACAACTTGAAATTCCAAAAAGGCCCCGTGGATGTTGTTGAAATCGTAGAGGGATTTCTCTTCGTAATGTTTTGCCTCCGAAACGTCGTGAATTATTATTTTATTTCTATTATTTTTTTATTTTTCACCTACGTGACTTTACCGAAAAAGCCTAAGAATATGAATCCTTGCAGTCACGAAAGCTTCACATCTAGAATATATCAATTCAAGTTTCAAAGTTCATGTATTAGGTATAGCCCTGTGAACCATTCGGCTATTGAATCGGGTGCAATCGCAAAAAACAAAAAAACTAAAACATGAACAAAAAACATCTCAAAGTGAATATATAACTGAGTGCAAACAGAAAATCCAAGAAAAGACAGCAAAATATTACAGAAAAAGCACCGTACACCAACGCTGTGTGCAAACATCCCAGTGGGATGCAAGTCAAACAACAACCACAAGACAGCTTAGATTAAGGCCATCAGTCTAACTCTGTACTACAACAAACAAACATGGCCAAACCAATACACTTTTCGAAAATCACCAAAATCAAGCCATGAAAGCAATGAAACAGTGATCACAGGAACTGTGACCGAACTTTCCACAACAAACGACGTAAACAACACGTACAGAAGTTGGCGGTGTCTCTCTCTCCTCTCTCTCTCCACGTGCCCCGTCACATTCACGATGAAAGACGCGGAGCCGGCAAAGAGCGATGATGCTTGAGCCCCCCACCCCACCCCGCCCCCCACTCGCCTCGTTACCTTCGTGAGCGACGCAGACGGCGAGGAGAGACCCCAGAAAACTGGCGCTTTGCAGGAGCGTGGAGGAGACGGATCCAGGCGCCATGAGGCTGATGGATCGTGGTGCTGGTGGATTGTGGAGCTGGTGGATCATGATGCTGGTGGATTGTGGAGCTGGTGGATCGTGGTGCTGATGGATCGTGGAGCTGGTGGATTGTGGAGCTGGTGGATTGTGGAGCTGGTGGATTGTGGAGCTGGTAGATTGTGGTGCTGGTAGATTGTGGTGCTGGTAGATTGCGGTGCTGGTGGATCATGATGCTGATGGATCGTGGAGCTGGTGGATCGTGGAGCTGGTGGATCGTGGAGCTGGTGGATCGTGGAGCTGGTGGATCGTGGTGCTGATGGATCGTGGAGCTGGTGGATCGTGGAGCTGGTGGATCATGATGCTGATGGATCGTGGAGCTGGTGGATCGTGGTGCTGGTAGATCGTGGTGCTGGTGGATCGTGGAGCTGGTGGATCGTGGTGCTGATGGATCGTGGAGCTGGTGGATCGTGGATCGTGATGCTGGTGGATCGTAGAGCTGGTGAATCGTGGATCGTGCTGGTGGTGAATAGTGACAACACTGTAACAAAAGCATGTTTTTTTGTCCTTGGGTAGTGAGTAATATTTTCTAATTGCTAATGCCTCAAAAGTACAGAAAGTGGGTTACTATTATTCCCCACAAACTTTGCTTTTGTGACCAGGACACACAAAGTCCTGGTCACAAAAGCAAAGTTTGTGGAGAATGATAATTGCCACTTTCTATCCATTTTAGGCATAGCCAATTAAAACATAACACTACCCGGGGACAAACATCGTGTTGCAGTTTTGATTTAAAGCTTTCGTGACTGCAGGGATTCACATTCTTTGTTCTTTCGGTAAAGTCACGTAGAAGGGAAATAATAAAATAATAAAACATGAACCAATATTTTTTATATATTTTTTATATTATATTTATTATATATTTATGTTATTGTTTACGACACACTTAGGGGCCGTCCATAAATGACGTCACGCACCTGGGGGGGGTCAGACATTTGTGACGATGTGTGATGAGGAGGAGGGGGGAGTGAGAAATGTGACGTCACATCAAAATGCGCAACTTTAAATGAATATGGGATTGTTATAACAACACTAATTGTCATGACAACTCTCCTACAACATCAGAGTGCAGCGCCACATTAAATATGCACAATGACAATGACAACAGTTTAAAGCCATTTGAAACATTTTTTTTCAAAATGGAGGGGGGGGGGCAGAGCTTTGTGACGTCATATTTGAGGTGGGGGGGGTCTGACTTTTCGTGACGCCGTGTGACGAGGGGGGAGGGTCAAAAATCGTCCAAAATCGCGTGACGTCATTTATGGACGGCCCCTTAGGCACCATACTGTTCTTACGTGAGCATAGAAAATCCCATGGCGTCACTTGTTGTCGACCACGTGGTGTTCCGGCCAGGCGCTAGAGGCGTCACCCCATTGGTGGATGACGACACAGACCTCGCCTCGGGTATAAAGACCCTCCCCCACTCGGCCACGTGATTCAGATGCTTGGAGCGGCAGTGGAGCTGAGCACAAACATCACCCAGCAGTGCAGAGTGGAGCTGGGGACGACTTCTGTAAGTGGTAGATGAGGCATTCACTCGAGGCTGTGTTGTCAGATACGTGTTGTTGTAGTTGAGTATAACATTTATTAAGTATTTTTTTTCATTCTTCACCTGAGGACGGCTGCTTGCGTTGTGGCCGAAACGTCGTGAGAATTATTTTATTATGTTTTATTTTTATTATTTCCCTTCTACGTGACTTTACCGAAAGAACCAAGAAGATGAATCCCTGCAGTCACGAAAGCTTTAAATCGAAATGTATTAAATAACACATCTGGGTCGTTTGTTAGCCCATTACTCTATAATAAAGGGGGGTATTTTGGTTTAGATTGCATTACCTTTTATGGATGATGTTGATATAGCGAAAACATACGTGTTAAACTCACCCACTAATAGCTCACATTTTTTGCAGAGGTTTTTTAAAAATGTATATTAAATATTAGAATACTCTTAGTTCTTTCGGTAAAGTCACGTAGGTAAAAAATTTAAATTTAAATGTAAAAAAATAATAATAATAAAAATCACGACGTTTCGGAGGCAACACAAGTCTCCGTCATCAGGTGGGACCGTCGTGATTTTTATTTTATTTTTTATAAATTTTAATTTCATTTTTTACCAAAGTTCCTGTACCTGACACCATGGCAATCATTGAAGACTTGGTTCATCAAGGACTGAATGCTGGGGTACCCCCCCTGGTGAGACACTGCTTAACCAATACATACTTCACCTGGAATGGAACTTTCTACAAGCAAACTGAGGGCACCCCGATGGGCTCCCCCCTATCTCCGGTTGTAGCCAACATCTTCATGGAGAAATTTGAGACTGACGCCATCCAGACTGCCACTCTACGCCCGACCTTATGGAAGAGGTACGTAGATGACACTTTTGTCATCTGGCCACATGGCCGGCCTGCTCTAAACCAATTTCTCGACCACATCAATTCCATACACCCAGCCATCAGATTCACCATGGAAGTCGAAAAAGATGGCAAGCTACCCTTTTTGGATGTCCTAATTAAAAGGAGACCTGATGGTTCAATGAGCCACTCTGTCTACAGGAAAGCCACCCATACGGATGCTTACCTAAAACCGGATTCCCACCACCATCCATCCCAGAAGAATTCCCTCATCAAGACTCTATACCATAGAGCCCAATGTATTTCCGACCAGGATCACATTGCCAGTGAACTCAAACACGTACGCCAAGCTCCTAAGGCTAATGGTTACTCCGACTACACAATCCGCAAGGCAATCACTCCAACCATCAAGAAGAATCCTGTTGAGGAGCCTTTCAAGACCATCACCTTACCCTACATTGCTGGGGTCACAAAAAAGATCTCCAAAATCCTGATTAAACACAAGATCCAGGTCCGATTCAACACAGTACATAAAATCCGTGATCTGGTCCCGTCTGTAAAAGATGTGGTTCCAGACATACAGTACCCTGGCGTCTACAAACTAAGTTTCCTCTGTGGTAGCAGTTACATTGGAGAAACCAAACGACATGTCTCGGACCGCATCCATGAACATAAAGCAGACCTGAAACACGGTAGGACAAACACCTCAGCCGTGGCAGATCACTGTTACAATTCAGTGGGCTCACATGACATTTACTTCTCCAAGACAGAGGTTATCTGCAAGCCAACTGGCTATCATGAGAGATTCGTTCATGAGGCTATCCACATATACAAACACAGAGACAATTTCAACCGAGAAGATGGATTCTGGCTTAGCAATCATTGGAAGGACGTAATAAACCATTTCGGATCTTAACTGATTGTGTTCACATTTACAGTGACTTTCAGACCGCGTTCCACTCACTGGCATTGTATTCTCCGCAGGGATTGGATTCTTTGCTCCGCTGGAAGTTTTCCCCCCCACTATTCACCCATTGACACGACGGTCAATGGTACAGTGTATAATAACAAATAGTATAACATTTATATGCTTAATACAATGTACAAAGTAATATATAGTATCGTAATTTTATAGTAAATATATAGCATTGTGATACACTTTAAGGTGGGTAGAATAATACATAGTGTTACATTAAAACGACGTAAAATTGTAATATATTACTTACTGTTAGTAACTCAGCTTATTGTAGAGTATAGTAAGTATACTAATGATGCTATGTAGTTTATACTTTAGTTGTTCATGCAGTTTACACTTTAGTTTTTTTTACGTTGTTGTTTAACTGCAGCTACATACTATTAACATTCCTTTCCTTTGTTAATGCTACCCCCCTTCCCCCTCCCTTTGATGCTGCTAATCCTGCATAATGCACGGGCATAATATTAACTTGAAACCCCTCCATCCACCTCCTACGCATTTTTCATATGCTAAATTCCTCTTGATATGCAAATTATGTTGTTAAGGCGCTCTTCTTCCCACCTCCCCCCCTCCAACCCAGCTTATATATACGCTCCTAGCTTGGTGGTGTTTCATTCTTCACCTGAGGACGGCTGCTTGCGTTGTGGCCGAAACGTCGTGAGAATTATATTATTTTGTTATGTTTTGTTTTTATTATTTTATTACTTCCCTTCTACGTGACTTTACCGAAAGAACCGAGAAGATGAATTACTGCAGTCACGAAAGCTTTAAATCGAAATTTAACCGCCTCTACGGGGAGGATTTCCACATAACTTTGAGATCCTTCAACAAGCTCCGGGATAAGAAGGCTCAGCTAATCGAGTCTCTCACCTTTCTGAAGAGATGCCGCGACTCTAAGGTAATACCAAACGCATTTACACTAACATCTGCTGCTGTAACTTCTTCTAATGCTAAACGAATTCTGTCTAGAACTAGCTTAGCTCTTATCTCAGAGAAAATCAGACTTACGCGCACCGATCTAGATCAGTTAGACAAGACACTCTACAAATCACACTTATCTTTGAGTGCAACAATGTCCGCATCGGATTGGGAACATGTAGAAAAAATGACTGCCTCGTCAGCTGCCGCTATGTCGACCAAATATAAGGACAACTTGATTTCCAAATTCAACCGCCTCTCAAACAAGGAACCGGACCCACACATTAAAAAGCTAGATGTTAACAAAGTCGTAATTAATCGCAGTAACAGTTCTATTTCTGAAGGTCTGAAATCCGTTTTAGCTAAAGGACTAAACTTTGCAGTCACACCTAGACACATACCAGTTAATGATATAATTGCTAGAGTAGATGTAGCTCTCAAGGGCCTGAGTCACATCGCTGCAGACGTAGCAAGATCTGAAATCTCTGCAACTCTCAAAAATGCTAAGATGCCAGCTAGCAACATCAGCAAAGATGAGCGTTTTGAATTAGCTCAATTAAAAAAGAGGGATGACATTGTCATCCTCTCAGCCGACAAAGGCAATGCCACTGTCATCATGGACAAAACAGAATACAACAACAAAATCCAAGAACTACTCAACGATGGCAGCTATACAAAAATAAAAAGAGACCCCACCAACAGCCTCGTCTCTAAAACCAAGCAAATCATTTCTGATTCAACCGCATTAATTGATCAGACCAAACAGTTCTCGTTGAAACCTTCTGCAGCCAGGCCACCAAGATTATACGGCTTGCCAAATATACATAAAGATACACCTCTTCGTCCCATTGTCTCTACTATCAACTCCCCCACCTATAAACTGGCTCGTTTTTTGTCTGAAATCCTACGGCCTTTCACTGGAAAAACCACCTCTGCGGTACTAAACTCTACTGACCTGGTATCGACAATCAAGGGGATTGCCCTGTCCCCAGACGACCTGCTTATCAGTTTTGATGTGGTTTCCTTATTCACCAAAGTTCCTGTACCTGACACCATCGCAATCATTGAAGACTTGGTCCATCAAGGACTGAATGCTGGGGTACCCCCCTGGTGAGACACTGCTTAACCAATACATACTTCACCTGGAATGGAACTTTCTACAAGCAAACTGAGGGCACCCCAATGGGCTCCCCCCTATCTCCGGTTGTAGCCAACATCTTCATGGAGAAATTTGAGACTGACGCCATCCAGACTGCCACTCTACGCCCGACCTTATGAAAGATGTACGTAGATGACACTTTTGTCATCTGGCCACATGGCCGACCTGCTCTAAACCAATTTCTCGACCACATCAATTCCATACACCCAGCCATCAGATTTACCACGGAAGTCCAAAAAGATGGCAAGCTACCCTTTTTGGATGTCCTAATTAAAAGGAGACCTGATGGTTCAATGAGCCACTCTGTCTACAGGAAAGCCACCCATATGGATGCTTACCTAAAACCGGATTCCCACCACAATCCATCCCCAGAAGAATTCCCTCATCAAGACTCTATACCATAGAGCCCAATGCATTTCCGACCAGGATCACATTGCCAGTGAACTCAAACACGTACGCCAAGCTCTTAAGGCTAATGGTTACTCCGACTACACAATCCGCAAGGCCATCACTCCAACCATCAAGAAGAATCCTGTTGAGGAGCCTTTCAA
Organism: Lethenteron reissneri; assembly: GCF_015708825.2. Classification (NCBI taxonomy): domain Eukaryota; kingdom Metazoa; phylum Chordata; class Hyperoartia; order Petromyzontiformes; family Petromyzontidae; genus Lethenteron; species Lethenteron reissneri. Next base: position 22,517 of record NW_026891192.1, on the reverse strand, counting down.
GACCATCACCTTACCCTACATTGCTGGGGTCACAAAAAAGATCTCCAAAATCCTGATTAAACACAAGATCCAGGTCCGATTCAACACAGTACATAAAATCCATGATCTGGTCCCGTCTGTAAAAGATGTGGTTCCAGACATAAAGTACCCTGGCGTCTACAAACTAAGTTGCCTCTGTGGTAGCAGTTACATTGGAGAAACCAAACGACATGTCTCGGACCGCATCCATGAACATAAAGCAGACCTGAAACACGGTAGGACAAACTCCTCAGCCGTGGCAGATCACTGTTACAATTCAGTGGGCTCACATGACATTGACTTCTCCAAGACAGAGGTTGTCTGCAAGCCAACTGGCTATCATGAGAGATTCGTTCATGAGGCTATCCACATATACAAACACAGAGACAATTTCAACCGAGAAGATGGATTCTGGCTTAGCAATCATTGGAAGGACGTAATAAACCATTTAGGATCTTAACTGATTGTGTTCACATTTACGGTGACTTTCAGACTGCGTTCCACTCACTGGCATTGTATTCTCCGCAGGGAATGGATTCTTTGCTCCGCTGCAAGTTTTCCCCCCACTATTCACCCATTGACACGACGGTCAATGGTACAGTGTATAATAACAAAGAGTATAACATTTATATGCTTAATAGCTCAACGAAGTGGCTCATCGTCACGTGGAGATTTATAGCAGCCAAACACTCTGAACGCGTTGATGTTGATTCTAAATGTGGAGGGAAACACCAAAGAACACGAAGAAGAATCCACACGACCAGAGAGAACACTCCAAATATACAGCAGGCATCAGGGTTGATTTCGAACCCATGCCCCAATTTAAGAGTTTTACTCTTACGAGGTCACCCTGAGTGAAGTTGCTGCACACAGAAAACAAGACGAGGCGGTGATGGGAGCGACTTGAGAGCCCTGCGTCGTTTAGACGATTAGTGCCACGAAGAAAAACTGCCCACGGCGATGGATAACAATCGTCTGTAGTTGGCCTCATGCGGCTGTGTGCCTTGTGAAGTGAAGCCACAGGCCACAGATGGGTCCTACCTCTGGTTCAAAAGGTATTCCTACCCTCTGGTCAGTTTTGAACGAGCAGCTGGATTTAATCACTCACTCTGAATGGAATTACACTGTCCTGTGCGATAGACTTGTCCCCGCCATAGGAAGGTGGAATTCCCACCGCTGGCTCAGGGTTGTAAGCGGGAGATGAGCGCACATGCCTCAACGCTCTTTCTGAGCAGGAAAATCACTTTTGAGTCGTTGTGACGAATGTGAATGCAATAGCGAGTGTCTGTTGACAACCAACTAAACTCCCTTCTCTATGCTTGCAAATTGTGCACCGCTCTAATGGAATATCTGTGCTGGTTTGAAACATGCAGGCTGGCCTGCTTACAATCTATGTTGGGTTTAACCAGGCTGGATTGTGTGAGGAGCTCACAGATCCTTGAAAGATCCGGACACAGTCCCGTCGCTGAGCTCCTCCGGCAGGCAAGGCTCCATTGGCTGGGTCATGTAGCCCGCATGCCCAGCCACCTCGTACCCAAATCCATGCGACCACAGGGAAAGCGACACCGCAAACTGCAAATATACAGGCATTGTCGGGGTCAGGATCGAACCCACGACCTCCTGTACACCAGGTGAGGTAGTTAACATCTCACCACGGAGAGAGAGAGAGAGACAAGCAAACCCCAAATATACAACAGCAGGCATCAGGGTCGGAATCGAACCAACGACCTGCTGTATACCAGGCGAGGTGGTCAACATCTCACCACGGAGAGAGAGAGAGACACGCAAACCCCAAATATACAGCAACAGTCGTCAGGGTCGGGATCGAACCCACGACCTCCCCCCACTCCTCCAACCCACCCCCACTGCCGCCGCCTCACCCTTCCGCTCACCTGCAGTGGGATCCAGCGGGGCGAAGTGCAGCGTGTAGCGCAGCACGTGGTGGTTGTTCCACACGTAGAGGGCGCCGTCGTGCGGGTTGTACTGCACCGACGTGATGAACTGGAACGGGTTGGGGAACGGGATGGAGACGCGTGCATCCCGTCGCGAGTTGGTGTCGTACACGTAATCGATGCGGTCGCTCGTCCCCCCCCCCACCCCTCCTCCTCCTGCGGTGCCGTTCGCCGCTCCGTCGCCGTCATCCTCGTAAGTGGAGCGCAGGACGTAGAGGACGCCGCACGCCATGAAGGCGTCGGAGGCCGAGCGCTTGTCGTAGGCCGTCTCAAAAGAGGCCTCGACGCGCAGCGTGTACGGGTTGAAGCGGCTCACTACCACGCGCCCCTCGTTCTGCTCCGTGGCGTAGATGACCCACAGGCCGTTCTCGTCGGCCGCCAGGTCGATGTCGGACTTGCCGCCCCAGCGGTAGGGCGACGTGTCGTAGTAGTTGGCGTTGGGGACGACCGCCTCGCCGCTCTTGACACGCGTGCCCAGGTCGAACTTGACGATTCTGCGCGTTCGCTCCTGCGAGGGGGAGGTCAGGTGAGCGTGTGTGTGTGTGTCGGAGAGGTGGGTGAGTGTGTGAGGGAGAGGGAGGGAGAGGCGGTGGGGAGAGGAAAGGTGAGAGTGAGAGAGGAGAGTGGGAGTGTGTGCGTGTATGAGTGGGTGAAGGTGTGAGTGTGAAACATCCGGGCGTGGTGGTGTTGGCCACAGCACCCCCTCGTACGCTGCGCCGGCCATCATAGGTGCTGCTCAATGGCCCGCGATCACAAATCACTATTTAACTCGATCAAAAAGTAACCTGCAGCGCCACACCTATTACCATCGTTAGGGGAAAGAACGATGATCCAATCTCAGACCCCCAGGAACAGGTTTGCAGATTTGCTGAGCATTTCTGAGGTCATGGAGGAGGGGAAATCCCTCAGCCTGGAAAACATCATGGGACAAAGTGCGGATGACCTTGCTGAGGCAACGGTGCCTCAAATATTGGAGGAGGAATTCACCCCCTGTGAGTGGCTGGCTGAGGTGCCATCCGTTGAGGAAGTACTGAAGGCGATCCAGAGTCTGAGACCAGGAAAGGCACAGATCATCTCCCAAGCGAAATGCTTAGGGAGGGTGGCGTTTGTGCACAGACTACCCTATATGACATCATAACAACAGTCGGGACCACTGGACGGATTCCGCAGGATTGGAAGGATGCCCTGGTGGTCCCCCTCTTTAAGAAGGGGGACCGCACAGACTGTAACAACTACAGGGGCATCTCACTCCTCAGTGTGCCGGGAAAGGTCTTGGCAAGGATTATTCAACATCGCCTTGCTAGGCACGCTGAGGAGAGGCTTGCGGAGCCCCAATGTGGTTTCATGAAAGGGCGGTCCTACACAGATGCCATATTTTTTGTCCGTCTACTACAGCAGAAGTGTAGGGAATTCCAACAAGACCTACATCTCTGCTTCATTGACCTGGTCAAGGCCTATGATGCCATCAGTAGGCCTGGGCTCTGGGTTGTTCTTCGTGCTTTCGGAGTGCCTGACCCTCTGCTCACGCTCATTAAGGACCTTCATGATGGTGAGCTGGCCCGGGTAAAACTACGTGGCCAGGAGTCAGAGCCATTCCCTGTACACCTTGGGGTGCGACAGGGATGTCCTCTGGCTCCAACATGATTTAACATCTATTTCGACCACGTAGTTCGTGAAGCCTTCACTAGCTGTACCGGAGGAATTTCCATCTGGTACAGATACAATGGGAGGCTGATCGATGCCCGGGTGCGGTCAAGGTATAGACCCCTATTGGTCAACCATGTTATGTATGCCGATGCTCTGGTGATTGCTGCTCACTCAGAGGTGGAGTTGGAGGCACTGCTGCTGAACCTGGAACTTGCCACTAAAAGGTGGGACCTTACCATCAGCCCCACCAAAACCAAGCACCTGCCTGGGTATTTTGTACCATCGGACAATCCACTCCCATAACTCACAATCGGTGATGCGGCAGTTGTGTAGAGAGTGGAGAGTTTCCCATACCTGGCCAGTGTGCTCATGACCGGCTCCAGCTTAACAGCAGAGGTCTCACTCCAAATCAGTCGAGCGTCATTATCTTTTCATCGGCTGCATTACGCTGTGTGGAAGCTACCTGGTCTCTCGCTCCGCATGAAGCTTCAGGTCTTCTCGGCCACGGTAATTTCCTCCCTTCTCTACGCTTGCGAAACGTGCACCCCCCTAATGGAACATCTTCGCCGGTTAAAAACATTTAGGCTCCCTATTGGTCAACCACGTTATGTATGCCGACGACCTGGCAATTGCAGCTCACCACACAAAATGAGAGCTCAACCAAGTGGCTTATCACGTGGCGACGTAACAGCAGCCAAACGCTCTAAATGCGCGTGGATTCTAAATCAAGTGGCCAACATCTCTCCGCCGCGCCGGGCACCGACCTTGTTAAAGAACACGGCTCCGTCGTACACCACGAAGCCCGTGCCGTCCACTCGGTGCGGCAGCTGGTAGTTGGTGAGCGGCAGCCTGGCCGCGATGTCCTGGAGGGAGGCGTATTCCACGAGCCTCTTGGTGCGGTAGGGCATCCACGGCATGAAGTACACCTTGCCGTCGGCACGCAGCGGGTCGCGGCACCACGAGCCGGCCTTCTGCTTCGCCTGCAGGAGGTGCAAGGCCTCGCCAACAAGGCGGATGCTGCCCGGGCAGGGGAAGACTGCCACGGGGAACGGGGGACAGACGAACGAACGGATGGACGGACAGTCGGGTCAAGCATCATTCGCGGCTGCTCCCTAGTCGATATACTATAAAAGGCCAACTGAGCTATGTAACTCTTTTGCAGAAGCAACCTCGCCGCACACAATGGCAGCTCAATGAAAGTGACTTATCACGTGGAAATGTACAGCGGTGTCCGAGTACTCGAAACACGCGACGTCGATTCTAAACGCGGAGGGAAAAACTGGAGGACCCGGAGAGCACTCCACACGACCGCGGGGGGAGAACATGCAAGCTTCCAAGTGTAATAAAAGACTCGGACGCTTCTCTCTGTCCTGTGTCCTTTATTTGGGTTCGATCTCTTTTCCCTCACGGCACTCCCCCTTACTCTTCGCTCTGCAGCCCCAGGCTGCTACCGCTCACGTAGCCCACTTCACAGCACTCCCCTATATACTCTTCGCTCGGCAGCCCCCAGGCTGCTGTCGCTCACGTAGCCCACTCCCTCCTTGCAGACCCGCTGCTGTCTCGTCGTGCAGACCCCCCCCCCCGCTGCTCAACTCCACCCTTGCAGACCCGCTGCTCTCTCTGCAGCCTGCTCGCTGCTCCTCCAGCCCCGGGGTCGGTCACCGCTGGCCGACGGTGCTGATCCTCGAGGTCTGTGTGTGTGGCGATCTCGCCACACTCTCTCTTCCCCACTCCACCCTGCGTGGCCTTACACTTTCCCCAGTCTCCGATCACTCCCTACTGCTTCCGGTTTCTCCCCTTATAACCCTGAACCCTGTCCCCCACGTGACGTAACTCCTCCCCCCATGATGTCACTTCCGGAAGGTCGTTTACGCCCGCATTACACCACCCTCCCCCGTAGAGAAAATCCAGCCGACCTCGGCTGAACACAACTCCAACAATAATGCGAGCGAACACGACCGTATACAAAAAAACAAAAAGGACACAGAACACACAATATTATATCGAAGAACAAGAACACAACACAATATTTAACGAAATGTGAGGGATTTTGAGCGGGTGCGGGTCGCCGGACCGTCCCGGACGGTCGGCGGCCCTCCCGCCGAACGAGAACGTGGCAGGGTCTTAAGAGCGACAGGTTGAAGTACGTCTGTCGTTATTGGAAGCCTGGCAACGTCCCGGTCCCCCAATCTTGCCGGCGCAGCATCAGGGGCGTCCCGAAATCGCGTCCGCGGCGGGGTTGGAAGGGCTGCGGGCCTCAAAGGTTCCGCAGCCGTGTTAGGCGCACCCCGAGCTGAGTCGTCTTTCCCCTGCCACGTTACGGCCGGCTCGTCTGTAAAAGGCACAACAGGCGCTCTTGCAAGGTCAGCAGGCACAGGCAAAGGCGCGTCGGCAGCAACAGACCCCGGCAAGGCAATCTCAGGAGATGACGCATCAGGTCGAGGGGCCACGTATGGTTTCAACCGAGATGTGTGGACGAACCAACGCCGAGATCCAAACCGAACACGCGCCGACTGTGGGTTGGGAACCTCAATGAGGCGAACCGGGCCCTGCCATGGTTTGTGTAACTTAGGAGAGGTACCTGGCCGCACCTATGGACAATGAAGCCAGGCCAGGTCCCCCGGTTTCCAGGGGCATTCCCCTTTTGAACGGCGCGCACACCTCTCATTCCGAGCCTGGGCTTTGGCCGTAGCCACGCGGGCCCCTTCCCGCGCCACAGTGACTCGGCGAACGGTGTCCTGAATATAGTCAGGCAGAGGCTTGGCAGGTCCCCTCATTCCGGTTCCCAACTGTTCATTAATCGCCGGTACGTTTTCACGACCGTACATAAGAAAAAACGGCGAATATCCTGTAGCCGCGTGCGGCGTCATTCGGTACGCAGAAAGCACCCCAGGGATATGCAAATCCCAATCCGATTGTTTTTCACTAACCGTATGGCACAACATGGTGGACAGAGTCCTATTTAGCCGTTCCACCATACCATCCGTTTGCGGGTGGTAGGGAGATGTCCGAATTTTCTTTGTTCCAAGAGCCGCACACACCTCCCCCAACAATTTAGACGAAAAATTCCGGCCTTGGTCCGTAAGGAGTCTCTCCGGCGCCCCCTTGTCCATAACATACCCAAAAAGAAAGGCGTCTGTGATAGACGCCGCTGACTGGTCAGGCAAGGGCCAGGCCATCGGCCAGCGGGAGAGGTACTCCACCCCTACCAGCAAATATTTATTTCCCCTAGCGGATGGCGGAAAGGGTCCCAAAATATCTAACGCCACCAACTCATTAACTCGAGACACTTGAATAGATTGTATAGGCGGCACATATGGATGTTTAGGTGGCTTACGGCGGGCACAATCGGGACACGCACGAACGTGTCCGACGACATCCGTCGTCATGCCGTGCCAATAGTAATCTCGCTGCAGCGTCAATAGGGTCTTCTGCACTCCCAGATGTAAAAGCGTGTCACAATGCAGAGTTCTAATCAATTCGTACCGCAATGATGCCGGTACAACAAGACGCCAGCGTTCCTGTATCCCTTCCCTCCACATCAGCAAGCCATCACGGAGAGCAGTTTCCGGCACACCCCCCTCTCCCTTCACTGGCCGCTTACGTAATGTCACCAAAGAATCATCCAACATTTGTTCGCGGATCCACACGGACCTCGGAAGATGTAAAATGCCATCAGCCGGTCCCCCATCAGCCGGCCCCGGCTCAAGCGGAGCTTCAGGCACCTCGACTGCCAACGCGACAGGCTGAGGGGGGTGCTGAATCGGGCCACACCTATGCGTCCCCGACGCACACGCGCAAGGGGATCGCTGCGGCAGCCTGGAAAGTGCGTCCGCATTAGCGTGACGCACTCCCTTCCGATGGTGAATTTGGAAGGAAAATTCCTGCAGCGTGTCCAACCACCGCGCCAGCTGGCCGGATGGTTGGTCCATTTTAAGCGCATACTGCAAGGCCGCGTGATCCGTGCGAACAATAAACGAACGACCGTACAAGTACGGTCGAAATTGGCGGAGAAAAAAAACAATAGCCAAAAGTTCCCTGCGTGTGACGCAATAGCGGGTCTCAGCTGGAGACAAAACCCGGCTACCATACGCCACCACGCGTTCCACACCACCCTTGGACTGAGACAACACCGCCCCAATACCCGTGTCACTCGCGTCCGTATCCAGAATAAAGGGATGTTCAAAATCCGGATAGTCCAACGTCGGCGCCGTAGCCAATAGATCGCGTAGGCTTCGAAACGCCGCCTCCTCTGGCGGTCCCCAAGCAAATTTATGTCCTTTTCCCGTAAGGAGATGCAAGGGCCTCGCGATCGTAGAAAAGTTTGGAACAAACCTCCGATAGTATGAGGCGAACCCCAAAAACCGACGCACATCCCCCACCGTGGCAGGGGTTGGCCAGTCACGGACGCATGCAGTCTTGTCCGGATCCGTGGCCACCCCATCCACACTGACGATGTGCCCCAGGTAACGCACGGAGTGTTGCAGTAGGTGACATTTCTTAGGCTTAAATTTCAAATTAGCAGAGCGCATCCTGGTGAACACAGCCTCCAACCGCGATAAATGCTCGTCAAATGTGCGGCTGAAGACGATAACATCGTCTAGATATATAAGACACGTCTCCCACTGCAACCCCGTTAATACCAACTCCATTAACCTCTGAAAAGTGGCAGGGGCCGCATTCAGCCCCATCGGAAGGCAGTTAAATTGGAATAACCCCTGCGGCGTACGGAAAGCTGTTTTTTCTCGCGAGGACTCATCAAGGGGAAGCTGCCAGAAGCCCGAAGAGAGATCTAGCGTCGAGAAAAACTTCGCCCCCGACAAGGCATCGAGAGAGTCGTCCATATGCGGCAGGAGATATGCATCTGCTACCGACACTTTATTTAATTTACTAAAATCAACACAAAATCTCAATTTGCCATCTTTCTTTTTGACCAAAACAACAGGCGCGCCCCATGGGCTGTTAGGCGGAGATATTATGTCCGCAGCCAACATGTCATCCACTGCCCCTCGAACATGCTCGCGTTCCGCCGGACTCATCCGGTGCAAGTTTAACCGAATAGGGGCAGCGTCCCCTGTGTCAATATGATGGTAAAGCAACGAGGTGCGTCCCAAGTCCAAATCGTCAGAGCTAAACACGTCAGAATAGCTGAATAATAATTTACGAATCGCACAACGTTGTTCCCCGGAAAGAACCGAATTTTCCGCACACAATTCAGCGATCCAGCGATCATCTGCAGCTCCGGCCCCCGAAACACCTCCAACAACTCCCCGGCTGGACAAATTATCATGAGCTGTAAACGCAGTAGTGGCATGTGCCACAACAGTACCCGCCGGCACACACACGCTTTCGGTACTCGCGTTAAGCACTTGCAAAAACGGCTGTTGGTCTGGCCGGACAATAGTTTGTGCCCCAACCAGTGCCGATCCACCCGTAATAGCGGCGGACGGCGACAACAAAACACCAATCGCTCCTTGACGACCAGGTACAGGCTTCCGATAACGCAAGGGAATGAGTATCTGTGAGCCAGGTGGAATATCAACAGACACCTCGGACAACGCCTGCACCTGGGCGACAGGATCAGGTCGCCCCCAGGCTGACGGCAAAAACGCAATTTTTCGGCCTTCCGGTAGCTTAATGCAGCTCTCATTAATTCTAATCAGAATGGGCATTCTGGCCAGAAAATCGGTCCCTAACAAACAAGGAACCGCAAGAGACCTCGAAATTAACACAATTCCCGAGGCAGACACTCCCCCGATAGCGATGTTAGCGTTCACCTGGCCCACAATGCCCATGCTACCCCCCTTCGCGGCGATGCAGGAAGCGTAAGCTGGACTCACGGCCTCTGGTGGGATGTTCAAGAGATGAAATATTACATCAGAAATAATGGTCGCGGACGCTCCAGAATCTACCAAAATCCGCACGTCCACCCCTTGTATCGACCCAGGTACGGTGGACGAACCGGTAGCGGCCGCGACAACCCGCCGAGCCAGCTTACGCCACTGCGTTACCGAGCGACAAGGCGCAGTCGATGGCCTCCCGTTATTAACAATACCCGGATCGCACGACAACGGTGATGAATGAGGTGTCAAGCCTTGCCGGGTGTCTGGTGCGCACCGACTTGCCTGTGCTGGCGAATCCTTTCCTGGAGCGGCCGCAGTCGAGGCCTCCTGCTGGGGCGGACCCGGAACGCGGGCCCAGCAGTCCCGAGCGTAATGGCCTTTACGGCCGCAGCGGAAACAGTCGATGTCGTTACGGCGCGCTGCAGACGCCCCGTCCCGACGCGGCCGTGTCGGCGGCGCAGCCCGTGGCCCCGGCCCCCCTCGGCCCGTCCACGGAGTCGCGGCAGCCGACAGCTCCTGCGGGCCCCTGTCGTCTGGCACAAAAACTGCCTTTTTGGGGTCCCAACCCAAGGCTCCACCTTCGACGATAGGCCCCCCCGTCCACGCCGTAACCTGCTTCCACCGGCGCAGGTTGAACTGGGCATCTAGACATCTGGCCGCAGCCCGGGAGGTGAGCTTCTCATGATCACACACCGGCATAGGAATGCCGAGATCCCGGGACAGCTCCAGCATCTTTCCCAGGATGAGAGGTTCCAGCAGGTCAGGCTCCGTCTCCGGGTATGCAGCCATAGCCAGTTCTAGCACCGCGCCCCTATACGCCACCGGAGACTCCTCGGGTGCGCGCTGTCGTTGCACAAACCGGCGATGAGCATCGTCCGGTGGTTCGTAAGCGTCAGCCATTTCGGTGAATACTCCTCGCAACGTTTTCTTCTTTGCGGCTTTTATGGAGCGGAAGAATCTAACAGACTCATCATCGAGAAGAGTCGGAAGAACTTCTAATGCCTCCGCGTCAGTCCACCTCGCCGTGCGTACCGCTGCCAAAAATCTGCAGGCGAACGCGCTCCAATCTCCCCCGATGGAGAATTCTTTTACAGTCGGCAAGTGACGCCGCTGACTCATCGGGTGGCAGATTCAACATGGCGTCCCAACGTGGTGTCGACAAGATGGCGGCCTTACGCCGAGAAGAGCCCAAAATGGCGGCTTCCCGCCTTTCCTCGTGCGCCACGCCCAAGATGGCGTCCTCACGCCGCGTGGCTGATGGCGGCGACAGCGAAGACAACCCGGGCTCCTGCGGACCACCAACATCTCCCCCAGACGCCATTCCCGGCGTGACGAGCTCACACAACTGTGCAAGTACGTTCTTGAGAGTTTCAAGTTGCTCCGCCATCTGACTCCATCTTAAATCCACGTTCTTTAGTGAAGACGGGTCCGCCGACGCGACGACCTCTTGGACCCCCGGACCCGCACTCGTCCCAGCACGGATCTCCTCATCTGTCGGAGTCAGGTCCACCGTAGGAGGAAGGTCTTCGTCGTCGGAAGAAGAAGCCGATGCCGGAGACGGAATAATCTTTTTTCTCAGTTGTTTTGCCATGCCGTTACACTTCCAACACCAGTGTAATAAAAGACTCGGACGCTTCTCTCTGTCCTGTGTCCTTTATTTGGGTTCGATCTCTTTTCCCTCACGGCACTCCCCCTTACTCTTCGCTCTGCAGCCCCAGGCTGCTATCGCTTACGTAGCCCACTTCACAGCACTCCCCTATATACTCTTCGCTCTGCAGCCCCCAGGCTGCTGTCGCTCACGTAGCCCACTCCCTCCTTGCAGACCCGCTGCTGTCTCGTCGTGCAGACCCCCCCCCCCCGCTGCTCAACTCCACCCTTGCAGACCCGCTGCTCTCTCTGCAGCCTCCTCGCTGCTCCTCCAGCCCCGGGGTCGGTCACCGCTGGCCGACGGTGCCGATCCTCGAGGTCTGTGTGTGTGGCGATCTCGCCACACTCTCTTCCCCACTCCGCCCTGCATGGCCTTACACTTTCCCCAGTCTCCGATCACTCCCTACTGCTTCCGGTTTCTCCCCTTATAACCCTGAACCCTGTCCCCCACGTGACGTAACTCCTCCCCCCATGACGTCACTTCCGGAAGGTCGTTTACGCCCGCATTACACAAGTATACAGGCCTCAGGGTTGGGATCGAACCCACGACCTCCTGTATAGCAGGCGAGGTAGTTAACATCTCCTAGCCACCGTGATGATGATGATGAGACACGCAGACTCCAAATATAGAGCAGGTGTCAAGGTTGGTGATCGAACCCACGACCTCCTGTGTACCAGGCGAGGTAGTTAACATCTCCTAGCCACCGTGATGATGATGAGAGACACACAATCTCCAAATATACAGCAGGCGTCAGGGTCGGGATCGAACCCACGACCTCCTGTATAGCAGGCGAGGTAGTTAACATCTCGCCACCGTTTGCATGCGTGTGTAATAAAGGTCGTTGAAGCGACTTCTGGAATCCGGTCTTTATTCACTTTTCATTACAGCACTTCCTTCACGCTGCTGACAGGCAGCGTGAGAGGGATAGAGAGAGAGAGAGAGACGCACTGCCACGTGGCAGCCTGGACCACGTGGCAGCCTGGACCACGTGGCAGGCTAGACCACGTGGCAGCCTGGACCCCCGTTTTCGCGTGGCCTCCTCCTCCGTTCGTTCCAGTTCTGACCACGTGTCGTTCGTCTCCACCCCTATTTAATACCCGGGTCACGTGGTACCTTTCCACCAATCCTGGTTAGCCTCCATGGAATCTTCCAGACTCCATCGTAGGCTCCCGGGACCACGCCCCTGACTCGTCCCCCCATTGGCTGTGGCCAAAGCCAGCAGAACCAATCCTCTACAAACAGCTGTCACCATCCCATCACGTCAGGGCCACGCCCCTAGGCTTCCCCCCATTGGCTATGGACCAGGACCGGTAGAGCCAATCATCGTGACGAGTTGTAATCCGTCAACGACCCGGATATAACCTCACGTGACACGTGTACTGATGGGTGTGTGTCAACATAGGTGCCGTCTGTGTCGCAGCAGAGCCTGACGAAGCCGAATGTCCACAGGGAACGATCGCGATTCTTAAACACACACGTGGCATGTGCATCGGGGGCTTATTGTGTGTGGCATAAATCGACAGATTCATCGTCGCACGTCGGTTAAACACTTGGCTGAAATGAAAGCGTCGTGAACACAGGCCATTCAGCTTTTGCACAGAAACAGCGGGCATGCAGAGGATTGTGGGGTTTCCCAGGATGCGCTGAGGCCTAGCCTAAACGAATTTCAACCGAAGGTGTTGTTACTGGGATTGCCGCAAAATATTTTTTCACTATACGACATCAAATTTCACAATAGGACGATTTTCCAATAACGTTGTAGTACTCGTATTTAGCGTGTTAGTTCTATTGTAATCAATGCAGTCTATAAGGCTCATGAACGCACAGCGCTGACAGTTACGCCAGAAATGCGGTCAACAATTACACGAAACAAGGCAATGACGATGTCACATAATCGCCATGCTGTCAATTAACGCCGAAAACTGTTAGAAAAGCGTTGATTCGATTTCATAATAAATATTTATTTACAACCTGCATAACTTTTGGTGAGCGCACACAATTGAATTCTTTGGTTTTATCAGCTATGTCTCAAGCTAAGAGTGGTACATATGTTTGTGTGTTTCGTAATCACACCGAATATCTTCCAGTCCGCAGGTGCAAACAATGTACGGGTCAGTGGTGGACTGCAAGCGATTAGCACGCTGAGCTTTGAACCCGGTAACCCGAGTTAAATTCGTGCTCACGCCCAACATCAGTGACGATTGTTTAAACCTGTCATGGGCCTCCCCTCGGTTGCCTGGTGCAGTGCGTAAACATCGCTAGCACTGGGGAGACAAAGACGGCCGGGCGTGGTGCTGGCCACTCACACCCCCTCATGTGCCGTACCAGCCTTCATCGGTGCTTGCCCCGACAGCCTGTCAAAGGGCGTTACGGGGGGGGCGATCTTTGCCCGCGTGTGCGTCCGTGCGTGTGTGTGCGTGCGTGTGTGCGTGTGTGCGTGCGTGTGTGTGCGTGCGTGTGCGTGCATGTGCGTGCGTGTGTGTGCGTGTGCGTGTGCGCGCTCCGCAAGTACTCACTGTAGGGGACGCACTTGTACCAAACCTCCAGGTACTTGTACGTCCCGGGACAGGGGTCCGGAAACAGCTCGTTGCCAGCGACGACGTGGCACCACGTCCTGTTGTTGCACCTGCGGGGGGCAGGGGGAGCGGAGCGGCGTAGAGAGGAGGAGGGGGGGGGTAACGAGCACGCGCGTTAACCCCCCCGCCCACACAAAACAAAAGACAAAGATCCCCCGTGTAGCCTGTAACAGACTGTTGGGGCAAGTGCTGTTAGCCAGCACCTATGAAGGCCAGCACGGCACACGAGGGGGTGGGTGGCCAACACCACGCCCTTTGTCTCCCTAGTGGCGATGTTTACACATTGCACCAAGGCTGAGTCGACCTAGGAGAGGCCCGGGACCATTTCAGATAATCGTCACTGGTGCTGGCCGTGAGCGGGAATTGAACCCGGTTCACCAGGTTCATAGCGCAGCGCGCTAACCGCTACACTGCCGCTCCCTCCACACAGACACACACACACAGACACACACACAGACACACACAGACACACACAGACACACACACACACACAGACACACACACACAGACACACACACACAGACACACACACAGACACACACACACAGACACACACACACACACAGACACACACACACACAGACACACACAGACACACATAGACACACACACACACAGACACACACACACAGACACACACACACAGACACACAGACACACACAGACACACACAGACACACAGACACACACAGACACACACACACAGACACACACACACAGACACACACAGACACACAGACACACACAGACACACACAGACACACACACACAGACACACACAGACACACACACACAGACACACACAGACACACATAGACACACACACACACAGACACACACACACAGACACACACACACAGACACACACAGACACACACAGACACACAGACACACACAGACACACACACACCGGTGCCGCGACTCTCGGCCACAGCTGGGCCAAGCATCCCCAGTGCAGGACCCTCCTGTGAGAGGGTGATGATGAGAATCAGGCCCTTTGTGGCTATCAAATGACTGGCATATTCATTATAATTATTATGATTCTTACTGGGGGGGGGGGGGGGGCGGGCAGGGATAGACGGTGGCCGAGTGGGTTAGCGCACTGTGACACGTAGCCGGTGCCCCGAGTTTGTTCGTGTACATGCTGTGTTGGAGGTATGTACGTGTATGTATGCGAGTCTATGGGTCTCTGAGGCTGTGGGTGTCTGTGTGAGTCTATGGGTCTCTATCCGAGTCTGTGGGTCTCTATGGATGTATGGAGACTTTCTTTTGCACCGTTTGTAGCCAGAGAAAAATCCATGCGACCACAGGGAGAGGCTGTGCCTCCCCTTACTGTGCCAACTACACGACCACTCCCACACACACTCACACGCGTGCACACACACACACACAAACACACACACGCACACACACACACGCGTGCACACACACACACGCGTGCACACACACACACACGCTCGCGCGCGTGCGTGCACACACACACGCTCACACACACAAACACACACGCACACACACACACGCGTGCACACACACACACGCGTGCACACACACACACACGCTCGCGCGCGTGCGTGCACACACACACACACGCGCACACTACACTCGCGCGTGCACACACACACACGCTCACGACACTGGCGCCCACCTCCGAGCCACGATGTGGAAGCTCTCGACCTGCAAGCAGGCCGTGTTCTGCATCTTGGCCGCCTCGGACTCGCAGATCTGTCCGTCGGTGCGGCCGTAGAAGGCCGAGCTGACGGCGATGACGTAGCTGCCCGGGCAGCGCAGGTCGACGGGACGACCCTCGCACGACAGCTCCCGCCGCACCGGGGACTCGGAGCCTGCGACGGACAGGACGGACAGGCGGAGGTGGACAAGGTCAAGAGGTCGTTATGTGTGTGTATAGGTCCGTCTGTGTGTGTGTAGGTCTGTTTAGGTGTGTGTAGGTGTGTGTAGGTCTGTGTCAGAGGTCGCAAACGGGTTTTGATTCCTTACCCGTACCCGGCCACACCAGGGTCGCAATCGGGTACCCGATACCCGTACCCGTACCCGGCTGTACCCGTACCCGGCCGCACCAGGGTCGCAAACGGGTACCCGTTCCCTACCCGTACCCGGCCGGGTACGAGTAGGGTACGGGTACGGGTACCCGATTGCGACCTCTGGGATGAAGCCATGTTGCAGGCGCGGGTGGGTTGATTCTAGGAACTTGAATTGTGAGAAGAGACAAGACGTTGGGAAATGAGTGACAAACGGTGACTCACCAGTGACTCACGGCCTACCCGTACCCGGCCGCACCAGGGTCGCAAACGGCTACCCGTACCCGACCGGGTACGGGTAGCCGGGTATCGGGTAGGGTACGGGTATCGGGTACCCGGTTGCGACCTCTGGGACAAGGTCAAGAGGTCGTTATCGTCATCATCATCATTGTTATTATGATTGGCCGCTTACCCAAGCAAACGCCTCAGAGTCTCAAGGGTTATTGTCCAGGAGGGTCCTGCCAGGGTTTCACCGTAGTGGCCGATGTTGCTACCGCTGCTGCTGCTGCTGCTGTGTGGTGGAATCCAATTTTTCAGTTTGTGTTTCGTTTGTTGTCCTTCCCCCACAACTCCGATGAGCACGGTGGGCTACGTACGGTGCCAAAGACGTCCAAAGTACGCACGTGCTTTGGAAACAACAACAAGAACACACTCCATGCAGAAAGGTGCCCAAGTCGGGATTTGAACCCAGGCGCTGCTTGCTGTGATGCACAAGTGTCACCGCCAATGTGGGATTTCCAGGATGTCCAATTGGAATGAGCACCCAAACACCCCCATTGCAATCCAACAGTAGCAACGATTTCAACTTGTAGCGCTCTGACGGCTATCGCTCGCCCTGCCAGAGAGAGAACGAGCTATACAGCTCAACGACGTGGCTTATCGTGTGGACATTTATAGCAGCCAAATACTCTAAAATGCACGTTGATTCTAAATGTCCAGCGAACACCCGGAGGACCTGGAGAAAAATCCACGTGACCACGGGGAGAACAGGCAAACTCCAAATATACGGCAGGCATCAGGAGTCGGGATCGAACCCACGGCCTCCTGTATACCAGGCGAGGTTGTTAACATCTCACCACGGAGAGAGAGAGAGACACGCAAACCCCAAATATACAGCAGCAGGTGTCCGGGTCGGGATCGAACCCACGACCTCCTGTGTACCAGGCGAGGTGGTCAACATCTCACCGCCACGGCGCCCCTCTCTTATGCACATCACTTCTCAATTCACTACGTTGTTGTCTCGTCTCTATCAGTTTTTTTTTCTCATCTCACTCCGTCGCTATCTTTGCAGGAGGTTCATGGGTTCAATCCTGACCGTGATGCCTGCTGTAGACATGAAGTTTGCATGTCTCCCTCCCCGTGGTCGCGTTCGTTTTTCTCCGGGTCCTCCGGTTTATGTCTCGCGACGATGACGACGATGATGATGAAAGTATTTGGCCACTACTATAAATGTGCACGTGCCAATAAGCCACTTTGTGGAGCTATAACCTGCGATCACCAGGTCGCTTCTGACAAAGAGCTATAATATATAATAAAAATCTCAGTGGGCGCCTTAACTGGTTCAATAAACTATGGGAAACTCATTTGCCAGTAAAAATATGATAATTGGTTTTTTACCCTTCTATCTGGCAACAAAACTGACACCTTTTTACAAGGAGTCATGTTTGCATAGACCACAATACCTGCAGTCATAATGCAAACAAAAAACATAACTCTGATAATGTGCACTGTCCTTGAGGTTGATTGGTCCACACCCGAGACAGCTTTCCTTAGAGCCTAGTCTCACATGGGTTGGACCAGATGACGCCAAAAGTTTTTAAAACAAGACAGAGCCTCGTACCGGTTGCGCGAGGCCAACCGCTTGCGCCCAGCAGCAGCAGCAGCTGCGCTTGAAGCAGTCTCCAGCTGGCCATCGTGAACCCACGCGCGATGTCGGCAGCAGGAGACGGAGGAGTCGGGCAGAGTGACCTCTGAACCGCTGACCTCTGACCCCTCCGGCGAGGACTTTCTCCAAGGCGTTGCTGGAGACGGTGAAGTCGTTTTAGTCTCAGTACTTGGTCAGGTGAATGCTGTGGTGGAGACGGAGAGAGTGTGATCGTCATTAGTGTTACAGTGGACGTCACTGTTGCATCATCATCATCATCCATTACACCTGTCACGATGGTCCTGACTCCGATGAGCACTCCTTGGCTACGTACGGTGCAAAATAAGTTCAGCAAACATGAGCACATGCATACCTACTCCGGTCTACTACCAGCGACAAAATAATTCCTTGAAAAATCAAGTCAGCCACGGGGGAGAAAGTCCAGGCATAAGTGGGTTATCGCGCCTTCAGGCGATGTAGAGACGGGCAAGAAACCAACTTGCTGTGAGGTCACTTGTGAAAAAGAGCCACAGACACTCAGTGGGCCCTGAGCTTGGTAATATAAAAGTGTAGTTGAGTTATATTCTTGGTTCTTTCGGTAAAGTCACGTCCATAGAAATGTTTAATTAAAAAGATAACAAATTGAAAATGATAAAAGCAAAAAACCCACAATGATGACCACGTGGAAACGTCGAGCATCCAAATAGTCTCCAAACGCGCGACGTTGATTCTATAAATGTGGAGAAAATTTCACGCGACCACGGAGAGAGACACCGCAAAACTCCAAACAGACAGTAGAAGCGTCAGGGTTGGGATAGAACCCACGACCTCCTGCGTACCAGGCGAGGTAGTTAACATCTCTTAGCAAACCATGATGATGAGAGAGACACGCAGCCTCACGGCTGTCAATGTACTCAACAGGCTGCAGAGAGAGCACTGCTGTTGTGCACAGGAGCACTTCTCTAGCTCCGAAGTCTAAAGTCGCCTGCCTTTCTCCGGGCCGCATTGGCCAGCGACGTGAAGCGGGGGTCAAGCAAATCTCCCCTGGATTTGAAGCTTTCGTGACTGCAAGGATTCATACTCTTGGTTCTTTCGGTAAAGTCACGTAGGTAAAAATGAAATTTAAAATAATTAGAATCCCTGACTCACTTGATGCAGCAAATCTGGCTGTGACGGTCCCACCTGATGACGGAGACTTGTGTTGCCTCCGAAACGTCGTGATTTTATTATTTTATTTTTATTAATTTCATTTTTTACCTACATGGTGACTTTACCGAAATAACTAAAAGTACAAATCTCCCCTCTCGAGGTCAGCCTCATCCAGCAGCGGGTCGGCGAAAGGCTTCGATGAAAACCCCTACGCGTCAATTAACTCGCGTCTATTCATAGTGGCGAGGTGGGGGGGGGGAAGATCCCCCGTGTAGCCTTGACAGACTGTAGGGGCAAGTGCTGTTAGCGAGTAGCAGCAGCAGCAGCTATGAAGGCCGTCACTGTAGCTTACAAAGACAAAGATGCCCCGTGTAGCCTTGACATACTGTTGGGGCAAGTGCTGTTAGCGAGTAGCAGCAGCTATGAAGGCCGTCACTGTAGCTTACAAAGACAAAGATCCCCCGTGTAGCCTTGACAGACTGTAGGGGCAAGTGCTGTTAGCGAGTAGCAGCAGCAGCTATGAAGGCCGCCTTTGTCTCCCCAGTAACCAGCCCGTGCTGTAAAGATACACACGGATATCCACATTCACCATACATCACTCACTCGCATTCATTATATTAACAAAACTAAAATTGTATATTTTTTTACCTACGTGACTTTGCCGCATTGATGAGCAATTAGATTTTGTTCGATTGCAAAAATTAATCGTTAAAGAATTAGTAAAAAAAAATCAATAATTAATTATTTAACGATCAATGTTGGGAGCTTGGTGAGGAGGTTGTTTAGGCCTCAGCCTCGGCGCTCGCCTGGATCTCAGGCCCGGCTCGTTGGGCCGGAGTCGCTAGGCGAGGCCGTGGTCCCCCGACGTGAGGCGAGGCCTGGTGACTACCCATCATGTCTCGCCCTCTCACGTTCACATTGGTGCACTTGCAACGATTTGTTTATGTTACTCGTGGGCCTTAAGCTTTCATTGTGACGTTGCCGTGCTTTAAACATTGTTATTTACGTTTTAATAGCGGTTCACAGACGCGAATCATTGTACCGTACACACACGGACCACGCAGCTCCTCGCGCAGGCTGTAGTAGCAGCAGCAGCAGCTATGAAGGCAAAGACAAAGATGCCCGTGTAGCCTGTAGTAGCAGACTGTAGGGGCAAGTGCTGTGAGCAGCAGCAGCTATGAACACACAGAGACAAAGATCCCCCGTGTAGCCTCTAGCAGGCTGTAGGGGCAAGTGCTGTGAGTAGGGGGTTGTTGTGGTGGTTGTTGTGGTGGTTGTGGTTCTGGTGGTGGTTGTGGTGGTTTTTGTGGTGGTGGTTGTGGTGGTGGTTGTAGTGGTGGTGGTAGTGGTGGTTGTTGTGGTTGTTGTGGTGGTTGTTGTTGTTGTGGTGGTGGTTGTGGTAGTTGTTGTGGTGGTAGTTGTAGTGGTGGTAGTGGGGGTTGTTGTGGTGGTGGTTGTGGTGGTTATGGTGGTTGTTGTGGTGGTTGTGGTGGTTGTTGTGGTCAGGGTCGGGATCGAACCCACGACCTCCTGTAGACCAGGCGAGGTGGTCAACGTCTCATAGCCACACGGAGCCAGCGGAACGGATAATGTAATCGATGATAATCGATCATCAGAGAGAGGGAGACACGCAAAACGATGATTATAATCGATGGGAATCGATTAGCAGAGAGAGACGCGCAAACCAACGATTAGAATCGATGAGAATCGAACAAACGATTCCCGGTGACGTCATAACCCGGAGACCATCGCCAAGTTCAAGATGGCGGCACCCAGGTTGGAGGTTGTAGTGGTGGTGGTGGTGGTTGTTGTGGTGGTGGTTGTTGTGGTGGTGGTTGTAGTGGTGGTGGTTGTTGTGGTGGTGGTGGTTGTTGTGGTGGTTGTTGTGGTGGTTGTTGTGGTGGTGGTTGTTGTGGTGGTTGTTGTGGTGGTGGTTGTTGTGGTGGTTGTGGTGGTGGGTGGTTGCTGTGGTGGTGGTTGTAGTGGTGGTTGTTGTTGTGGTTGTGGTTGTAGTGGTTGTGGTGGTGGTTGTTGTGGTGGTGGTTGTTGTGGTGGTGGTGGTTGTTTGTGTGGTGGTTGTTTGTGTGGTGGTTGTTGTGGTGGTTGTTGTTTGTGTGGTGGTGGTTGTGGTGTTGTTTGTGTGGTGGTGGTTGTTGTTGTTTGTGTGGTGGTGGTTGTTGTTGTTTGTGTGGTGGTTGTTGTTGTGGTGATGGTTGTTTGTGTGGTGGTGGTTGTTGTGGTGGTTGTTGTTTGTGTGGTGGTGGTTGTTGTGGTGATGGTTGTTTGTGTGGTGGTGGTTGTTGTTCTGGTTGTTGTTTGTGTGGTGGTGGTTGTGGTGGTTGTTGTGGTGATGGTTGTTGTTGTTTGTGTGGTGGTGGTTGTTGTTTGTGTGGTGGTTGTTGTGCTGGTTGTTGGGTTTAAATAGGCTGGATTGTGTGAGGAGCTCACAAATCCTTGAAAGATCTGGGCAAAGTCCCATCGGTGAGCTCCTCCGGCAGGCAAGGCTGCGTTGGCTGGGTCATGTAGCCCGCATGCCCAGCCACCGCATGCCTAAACAGCTTTTGTTCGGCCGGATCGAGGGGGCTAAACGGGCGTGGCACGGGCTAGAGAAGAGATGGAGTGATGTGGTACAGGAGGACGTGGAGCTGAGTGGACTTGCCGATGACTGGTACCAGCGGTGTCAAGATCGGCCTCAGTGGAGGAGGCTCGTGAAGGACGCTACTGGGCAGTTGGAGGCAGTCGCCCTCCAACAACAACGGAGGGCGGAGGAGCGACGCTCACAACAACGAGCGGAGCGCCGGGTGGCTAAAGCACAGCAAGTTGGTACAGTAGGGGGCACAGATGGTGCAATCAGCCAGTCATCTCGGTCATCTCAGTCAGTCGACCCGTGGCACCTGCTGGGTCTGCCCCGTGACCTCCTGCCAGCGGGCGTTCGACACTTCACGTGGCAGCCTCAAGGTGCACGTGGCCTGGCAACAAGCGTCGTGGTGACATCACCGCCACTTAGTGGCGAATGGCGGTTGCTGTTGTGGTAATGTGTGTGTGTCTGTGTGTAATGTCTACATACACACCACACGCCACCTTCTCCCCGCACCTCCCCCCTCCCACAGCGAAAGGACTTTTCAACCACCATGGCCACCGCGGCGCTCCTGTCTGACGCTCCACGCCCTGCCCCTGCTCCTGCTGCTGCCCTGCTGCTGCTGCCCCTGCTGCTGTCCCTGCTGCTGCCTGCTGCTGCTGTCCCTGCTGCTGCCCCTGCTGCTGTCTCTGCTGCTGCCCCTGCTGCTGTCCTGTGTGTGCTGCTGCTGCTGCCCCTGCTGCTGCCCTGCTGCTGTCCCTGCTGTGTCCCTGATGTGCTGTCTGTGATGCTGTCCCTGCTGCCCTGCTGCTGCCCCTGCTGCTGTCCCTGCTGCTGCTGCTGCTGCTGCCCCTGCTGCTGCCCACTGCTGCTGTGCTGCGTCCCTGCTGCTGCCTGCTGCTGCCCTGCTGCTGTCCTGCTGTGCTGCCCCTGCTGCTGCCCCTGCTGCCCCTGCTGCTGTCTCTGCTGCCCCTGCTGCCCCTGCTGCCGCGCACCACCGCTGGCTCCCTGCCGCGCCGCTGGTGGTCCGGCTTCATTGGCGCTCTCAGAGGCTGCTTCTTTCAGCAACCGCCACCGCCGCACTGCCAACACCGCCGGAGGGGGGCGGCAGCGAGAGAGAGGAGGCTTCTCGGGTGGGGGAGGGTGGGGGATGGTGGCGGGTGTTGGTTGGTCGTGGGGGTGGTTGTTGGCGGTGGTGTTGGCGGT